>NC_067403.1:222754420-222996920 GCF_016432865.1 Antechinus flavipes | reverse complement strand
CTCTTCCCTGGAAGGAATCTCTTAGATTTCTGCTTTCTGTGTTCAATTGCCATGTTGCATTGAATTCTCCCCCATGTGTTGGGGAAGGCTGGGACCCTTTCCCTACTTGTCTGTCAGTGGAAGACAGGACCAAGAAGTGGCCATAATGGCTTCCATTTGGACAATTCCTCATGTTCTCAGTCTGGAGGGTGCGCAAAATCTTGCTGTCAAGCAGTATATATATATATATAATATATATATATATATATATATATATATATATATATATATATATATGAGTAAATGTCTGCCACAAGCATTGAAGACACAGAAGCCTCATTAGCAATCCTGCTTCATTAGCCAACAGAGAAACTTCAAAAGGTTTGTCACCATTAGCACAGGGAAATAGGGAGCTAAGCTGTCTCTCAGGAACCCCAGGACCCAACAACCTCTCTACAAAACTTGTAAATAAACGATCTGAACAAACCAAAAATTAAAGGGAGACAGAAAAAGGCTAGGTGAAACAGCATGTTCTAGACCTGGAAAAATGGACTGGGCGGCCCTGGAGAGATTGTCCAGGAGGAGAGGCCCCATGGGCACAGGAGGCTCCTGAAAATTCCTGGGGATCCCTTTGCACATGGCATACATTTAGTTATACGTGGTCCCTCATAGAGAATGTAAGCTGTTTCATGTTTGACAAGTCACAACTGAAGCAGCAGACACTTGTTAAGTGCCAGGTCCTGTGTTAAATGCTGCAGAAACAATGAAAAGCTCTCAAGGAGTTCAGTTTAATCCATCTCCAGCACTAATCACAATACCTAATAATATTTATTGATAAGTGAACTAATCAATTGATTGATTGGTTGATTGAAGCTTCCTATTTAGGTGCTTACAACCTATCAAATTCGGGAAACCACCAGCCATTTATAGGTAGAACCCGTCTGTTTGAGAGACATGTTCCTTGGCCTGAGTTAGTATAAAACGCCCTGTTGCCCAGTTCCAAATTTAAGAAGAGGCCATCTGCAGGCCCTTTCCTTATCTTAATCAACTAAATTTTCTGAGCGTTCTATACCCCTGTGTCAGAGCCAGGGAGAAGCCACAAACCCAAGTTTGGGCACATGGCCAGCAGTATAGATGCTAAGCACTAGGCTATCTGATATTGGAGGGGCAGGTGGAAAAGGATCATGGGGACCATGGAAAATCACTAGAATTTTAAGTCAGAAAACTTTGGCTCTAGTCCTCAATCTGCCACTGACTCCCGATGTGCTTTTCTGGGACTCGGTTTCCTCATATGTAAGATTGAGCTAATTCTCCTAGCATTCTCAGCCTCACGGGGATTCTGTGATAATTCCATGAGATAAAGAGTGCAAGAGAGCTTTGAAAAGCAGGAAACTTGTGATTTTATAATTAAGGCATTATTGAAGATTAGAGATGGTCCCTGTAGGAGTCAAATAGGATGGGGATCTCACAGCTGCTATCCAGCAGGACCCTCCTTAAGCAGTCCAGATGCTGTAGGATAACATTATACAAGCAGGATCATTTTTTAAAATGCAAATACCCGTTAGGGTAAAACATTAACATTAAGGAGCTATTAAAACAACAGGTATTTGTTAGTTAAATAATCACCTTGGAAATCAGCCAACATGTGTGAAACAGGGAAATTCTGACTAGGACTACTGGAAGGATCAACGGGAAGATTCAAGGGAGGCTGCCTCCAATTTTTACAGCAAGAAAAAAAAATATTGTTATGGAGATAACCTGAAAACATAAGAGAGAAGCTTTGGGTTTTGTCTGCATCCTTCGTGGGCAGTGTCCCTCACCTTAATTCTGCAGGCCATTTGGGGGGCTCGAATAAGAAAGTAACAAGATGAAATATAACAGAATTCAAGAAAGTCTCAGAACTTAGCTTCAGGAAAGTCTCAAATTAGGACAGTTTTATTCAGTATGAAGGATCACAACTAAGGTAGGGGGAAACCTCTCAGATCTCTCAAGAGTTTAATTAACATGACATCTAAGTAAGATCAAAATCAAGTAGAGGGTGGGAGGAGGGAAAGAAAAGGAAAGGAGAGGAGAGAATGAAAAGGAGAGAAGAGAAGAAAAGAGAAAAGGAAAGGAGAGCAGAAAAGAGGGGAAGAGAGGGGGGAAAGTAAAAAGAAAATTCCCAAAGAAGTATATTGAGGCCTCCCCAACAGCTTCATTGGCAGCTTGCCCAGTAGTGGCCTGTGGGATGCCTCCCATTGATGAAGAGCACTCCACAGTCCTCAGCCCTCAGTACAGAAAGCTCAGCCCTTTTGCCCTCTCAAAATTATGCTGTTTGACTAAGAGCTGGAGATCTGTAGTTACTGCTCTTGAAAGCAATCGTTTCATCCTTTCTCCTGTGGTGACCTGCAGCAGGGGTGCCCAGGGCTGACAAGAGAGCTAATGGCCAGGGGGAAAAAAGAGAAATAAAAATCCAGAAAGCTAAAATTAATGCTTCCTGAGAAAATATATTTAATTATTAAATGTTTAATACTGGGCTTTCATCTAATGACTAAAACAGGCACTGAAAATAAATACCAAAGAGGGCAGGAGAAGGTTGGCCATGACCCTCACCAATAACAGCAAATTATTTGTTCCTTCCCAAAGTGGTATTTTAGCCCAGCAGGCTGCACATATGATGTGACAGGATAATGTGTGTGTAACACACCCCTATAATAGAGCTGTCCCACAGGCACTGTTAGCTCGCTGTGTTGCTGAAGCAATCACTTGGGGGGCAGGCAGTTTCCAGGGCTTCCCTAGAACTGGATTAGATTGGATCAGCCCTGCCACTACAACATCTTGGCAGGATCTACCGATACCGGTGTGAGGTATCAAGCCAGAAAAAGAATATATATTTTTAATTTTACACACTTTCCAGGTTAAAAGTCCAACTAGGACAAAAAGAGCTAGGAGGAATAATTGGTTCACTTTGGGAGGCATTTAGTTTTTAGCCAATAATTCCAAAATTGCCCCATTTCCATCCCTTCCTTTTTTGATATGGTCAAATCATAGCGAAACTCAGGAACATCAATGGAGTTGCTGCTTCATATATCAGATTTCTTGTGGTGGCCAAGAAACTGTATTTGGGGATCATCAAGAATGGCATTGACACTAAAACCCACCACAAGCTTTCAAAATCTTTTTTTTGGCATTTGGAGAACCAATAACTGCCCAGTCTTTCTTTATCTAAAATATAACAGGATTGTTACTCATCCCATCTTCTCCTTCAATGTCCCAGGACAATCCTGTTAAGATCCTATAATGCTTCAAACTTATTCAAAAAGGGATTCAGTCTACAGATCAAGCCAGGAGAAAGCTCAAGTGCTATGCAGTCAACGGACATTGAGTCACCAAAAAATTCATTGATTAATTCCATAAATTGAATATCTTTTCAGAAAAGAGAATGACCTAATGGCTAGCAGACTGGAAAGCCACTAAGGGGATGGGCTGTGGGGGAATTTCCCTCATTTCAGGTCCTAGCTGCCCATTTATTGGGTCTGTTGTAGAGTGGATTCTTGTTCAAGTACACAAGTTAGACCCGATAGCCTTTGCAAACCCTTCTGACACTAAGATTCTACAAACCATTACAAGCATTTTAAGGGGTGGTAAATGTGAATCAAACAAAATCGTTCAACAGTTTTTCAGTCATGTCTGAATATTTGTGACTCCATTTGGACTTTTCTTGACAAAGGTACTGGAGTGGTTTGCCATTTCCTTCTCCAGCTCATTTTATAGATGAGGAAACTGAGGAAAATGGGGTAAAGTGACTTTCTCAATCACTTTGAGTCTGAGGCTGATTGTGAATGTGAGAAATGGAGTCTTCCTGACTCTATCCACCCAGCATTCTATTCATTCTACCCCCTAACTACCCAAAAATCTAACCAAAACTAGCTCGGTATGGTGCCTGAAATTCTATAAAAGTCATAAAGGTATTTCATAGGGTTCAAACACTGTAATATTTGACAGAGAAATGTCCAAGATATTGGTCAGGGTCGTGATTATTCTCTTTATATACATATTCTCTTCTCCAATAGAATGTAAGTTCCTCAAGTTCAAGGACAATTTCAATTTTATCTCCCTATCCTCAAAACCTAAGCAGAGTCTGGCACACAGCAGACACTTAATAAATTTGTTAATTGATTGATGTGATTGATTGATATTATTCTAATAACTCAATGAATACTTAACTAACTTTTTAGAAAGCATTTGATACATTAGTGGGCTGGACTTGTGGAACATATTACTTATAAATTCCTACTAACACTCCCACAGTTTTCACCTACCAGAAAGCATGATCCAGAGAGAAAGAGAAAGAGAATACATGATAAGGATGGAGGAATTTCAGAGCATGAGACACTGGCTAGGGCCAGAAGTCCTATGGGGAAGAGCCCTAAGGGGCCAATATGAGGGCTCTAGAGTCTGATAAACGGGGCCAAGGAATCCCCCCCAAAAAATAGGGAATGTGTTATTATGAAAGATCCCTGAGATCAGAGTCAGGAGACTTGAGTACAATCCCAGATCTTGTACTAAACTACTTTCTGATCATGGGTGTGTTCCTTCTGAATTTGTTATCTATTACACAATTGGTGAAGGAAATGGTAAACCTCTTCAGTATCTTTTCCAAGAAAACCTCAAACGGGATCACAAAAAGTAGGATACAACTGAAAACAAAAGCAAAATCATGTACAGGGATAATCTAGGGCTGTTTAGTACTGTTCTAGACCGGAACTTTCCTCAAAGAATTTAAGGATAATTAGAAGAGCCATCAGAGATCATCTCTCAGAGTTAACGAGGAATCCCTGTGAAGTCTTTCCAACAAGTCTTAGAAGCTTCTACTTGATAAATTCCAGTGATAGAAAATCTATTACTTTCCAAGGCAGTCCATTCCCTTTTCAAACAGAGGTAATTATTAGCAGGGTTTTCCTGGCCATGGACCCAAAATCTGCCCCTCTGTAGTTTCTGCCCATTAGTCCTTGTTCTATCCTCTGGGGACACACCCAGTAGTTTAGCCCAATTTCCATATTGAGAGCAGCTTGGTATATGATGAGAAGAATGTTGGATTTTTACTCAAACCTCACCTCAGTTGCATATTATTTGTGTGAGCTTCTGACAGCCTACTTCCTCACTATAAAATGGGAATAATCATTTCTGCACTCCCCATCTCCTGAGATGGCTGTAAGGAAAACATTTTATAAATTTTAAAGAGCTTTGTAGCTATGAATTAGTTTGTTACAAAACTTCAGATACTTGACAGTCATGCATTCCCTTAAGTTTTCTTTTTTGAAGACTAACTGCCCTCACTTCCTTCTCCTGGCCTTCTATAGCATTGACTCCAGTCCCATCATCTTTTAAAAAAATGGATGATTTTTTTCACTACAATTTCCCAGTATGCCTTCCTATAAAGCTACACTGTTAAGCAAAATTGAGAAAAAATTCCTTAGCACATACCCCATTCTTTTTATAGTCTTCCTCCTTCTTCCTCCTTCCTACTGTGAGAACAGTGTTTGATCACTTTTGTGAACACGATTGGCTGATGCAATTCAATCAGTCATTAATCAATATTTAATAAATGTCTACTGTATGGGTCAGGAAGAATCAAAGGACTGAAAAATTGCTGAACAAAAATGTGTCAGGCTCTGCTCTAAGCACTGGAGATAGAGGCAAAAGACAATATCCTTAATGAGCTAATCTAAGGAGGCAGAGAACATGCAAATAAATGCATAAATTACAAATATATGATACATAGGAATATGTAGGATATGTAGGAAATAACTAACAGATGGAAGGTACCAGAGTGAAGAGAGACTGGAAAAGGCTTCCTATAAAAGATGGGATTCTGGCGAAAGTTAGAGGATGGAAAGGAGAGCATTCTAGATATGGGGGATACCCAGAGCAGAGAAAAGGAAAGCCTTGCTGAAGAATAGCCAGGAAGCCTGTGTCACTGAACTGAATAGCATGTGTTAGGAATGAAGGTGTAATTAGAAAAAAGGGTAGAGAGAAAGAAAGGCAGATAATGAAGGGTTTTGAAAGACAAACGCAGCATTTTGTATTTAATCCTGGAAGCAATAGGGAGCCAGTAGAGTTTAAGATGAACTAACTTCATTCACTGTTGTCATTTACATCCTTTCCCCCTTATGTAGACTGATCTCCTGGTCTTGCTTTCTTCCCTCTGCATTGGTTTTTATGAGTATTTTTTATGTTTCTGTGAAAGGAAAGATCAATGAGATGTCTCATGGAATAAAAAGGACCATTGGTGCCCCACATCACCCTGCTGCCCCACTGGGGATGATTCTGTCAATATTGCCTACTTATGAAAATCCAGGGCAAAAATTGAAACTCTAATTTTAAAGATAAAGATTCTGGGCAGCAGTCCTCTAGAATAAAGTCAGAGAAGCAAAATAACCTTTTTTGGGGTTACCATATTGGGTCCAGATTATTTCTTGCCTCTCTCTGAAGAATAATGACTTTAAGGTGAAACCCCATACTACTTAAGAGAGGACATTCAAAGTCACAACCCACCCAAGCAAGTCTCCAAACAGCATCCTAATTAGTATTACTCACACAATATAAATTGGGATTCTAAAAAAAAAACCTTGAAAAAGGAGGCAACTTAAAGTGTTGATTTAACTTATGGGGAAAAAATGACTTCACGAGCCTTTGGGACCTTTTCAGATCCATATAATTGCAGAATCTCAATCCTGAAGGGGATCCAAAAGGTTATGTGGTCCAACTCTTACCTAGAGGGGAAATCTCTCAACAACATCCTCAGGAAATGGTCACCCAACTTTTCCTGGATGCGGGAATCCTCTTGAAGACGTGTGGCTGATGTATGTGTATATGTGTTTCCTGACAAGAAATCTTAATTAACCAGGTCTGTAAGTAAGAAAGAGCTATGATGGAGGGATGGATCAAATTTGTTCCTCTTGGCTCCCTCCATCATAGCTCTTCAAACATTTGAAGACAGAATATTCCCAGTCAAATCTTACCTTTTCTAGTTAAAAGCCCTGTCTTTTTCTCTGGTTGTCCTCAAATTTCATGACCTTGTGAAGGTCCTTCCCTACTCTAGTCACCCTGTCAGGAAAGCTCCCTGCCTTGACAAAGTCTTTCCAAAAGAAAATAGTACACAATACTCACGTGTGGAATAACGAGGACCGGATCCAGTGGGACAACCTCTGCCATGCTTACAGTTACATATCGCTCTTACTTACAGACCTAAAGAAGGGGTACTTAATTTTTTAGGTAAATCCTATGGACCCTTTTTAATAATAGTGATAAAATACATAGGATTTCAAAATATAAATAAAACACATAGGATTTCAAAGGAAAGCCATTCTATTGAAAACAGTTATAAAAATGTTTTAAAACATACATACAACAACAACAACTCCAGGTTAAAAACTTGTATCATTATTTCTCGTTTCCTAGTTATATGTTTATTTTTCCTTCACCCCATTTGCTCAAAAGCTCCTTGAGAGTGGACTTCCCCTGACTGCCGAGTCATATCTTTTTTTCTTCAGCTCCTCTACCTTGGATGTTTTATTTCTGACCAGGCCTGTGATTTAAGAACCACCACCCTGATGAAAGGCAAACTCTTCAGGTCAGGAGCTGTCCCAATCATTCTTTTCTTTATATCTTCCTGACTCCAGGCCTGGTCATTTAGATGGGTGCCCGGCACTTAGGAGGTGAGGGACTAATGTTGTTGAGTGAGGCTCATGGGGAAAGCAAAATGGCTCAATGGAAAAACCACTGATTCTGCAGCCAGAGGACCTGGGATCCAATCTCACCCATCATGTTTTATTGCCTGAGTGACATTGGGCAAATCTTTTTATTTCTCTGGGCCTTAGCCTTCTTATTGATAAAATGAGGAGCTGGACTGGATGTCTTCTGAGGGCTCTTCCAATTCTAGATTTATAACCAATTCCAGACCTTATCCGACTGCCATCTAACAGCTAAGTGATAGAATGGACCAGTAAGACCAGTCCTGAGCAACAATATAATAGCATAGAGGCCTACTAGAGATTATTAAAGGAGTTAACAAACTATTGGCTATTGGTTCCGTATTGGAGCAAAGTATTGATTCTGTACCAGCTTGGGGAGGGGGATATGAAGTGACTGGCAGCAGCTAGCTCTGAAATTGACTGGTCAAGCATAAAATGTCCAGTTCAAAGGAGCCCTGTAGTTGAAAACTGAATGCCTGAAATTTTAAAATCATCTTTGGCTTGGCCACATGTAGGCCACTGAGGTATTCATGGAGACTGAAAACAGAGGTACCCGATCCGGCACTTCCTCCACATCAGGGAGATCCATACAGCCGTGGTCCAAAAAGAAAGCTCATGGTCTGGAAATAGACAGCATTGTTCTTCAGTCAAGCGTCTGAGTCACAGCATTAACAAACACTCAGAACACCCAGTTTCTACAAGTGGCCTAGAGAAATGAACTCCCTGCTCCTAGTAGGAAAAAGAAAAGGCAACAAGATGCTTCTGCTGGGGTAATAATTCAGAAAATTCTCTGCAAGGCAAGGGGGACAAACAGCCCAGACCCTGGCGTGATCTTTCACACTGAAAGCTGTGAGCCAAATATACAGTTCCTAGAAAACATCACAGTGGGGACCCTACTCATGAGAATGAAATGTAAATTATTCAAATGAGATTCTTTGCAGACTATCCCCAGGAAGCCTGCCTTTATAAAGGCAAGCAAAACAGAAAAGTGAAGTTGCAAGACTTGACACAATCACATTTTCAAGGATTGCCTTCCCAACAAATGCCCATGTGAACATGGAATGTGGCCAATCTCAGTTTGCTAAGAAGACAGGAGACTTCTTCCTGGGGAGTTCTAGTTAGAATCAGCCTGACAGGCAGACAGAGAGAGGAGCGCTTCCATCATTTCTCTTTTGTAAATGAATAGACCATCATCACCAGCCTTTAGGTAATTTTTAAGAACTGGAATGAATTTGCACTGAACCACTGACTTCCTCATCCTATGTTCCCTTTCATAATCAATTGCATTCATGAGGATGGATGGCACTGAAGAGATGTTCTTTAGGTTCTCCCATCAATGAACTTGGGGGTATTTAGGCTAGAGTGAGCACTATTCACTGAATGAGATCTAAATGCATCTATTCTAACCCAAATAATCACAAGTTTTCTGAGAGCAATGAATTATATGACTTTTGCCTTTGAATCTATTCCCTGCACATCCCTAGTGCCTTGTACATAAGAGGCACATAATAAATGTTTATTTATTGATTGTCCCAAGCAACACAGGTAAGTGACAAAACAAGAATTTGAACTCAAGTCCTTTGACTCCCAAGACAGAATTCTTCCCATTATTCAATGCTGAAAAGTGAAATATTAGTTGGGAGGTTTAGGAAATGCATGAATGTGATAACTTGGAAACCATCTCCAAATCATTGAATCTCTTGTTTCCTTCAAGACATATACCATATATTTATATACCATAACTTATTCAGCCATTCCCCAACTGATGGGCTGCCACTCAGTTTCTAGTTCCTTGCTACTTGCAAGGCCATATTCACTATAAGTGAATTTGATTTATTTTTTAAAAATTTTTATTGAAATTTTTTTATTTTCAAAACATATGCAAAGATGATTTTTCAACATTGACCCTTGAAAAACTCTGTGTTCCAATTTTTCCACCTTTTCCCCCCAACCCCTCCCCAAGATGGCAAATAACCCAATATTTGCTAAACATGGTAAAAATATATGTTAAATCCAATATATGCATACATATTTATACAATTATCATACTGCACAAGAAAAATCAGATCAAAAGGAAAAAATGAGAAAGAAAATAAAATTCAAGCAAACCACAACAAAAAGAGTGAAAAAGTATTATTTTTTAAAGGAAGTCTTTCTTGAACCCTCCAAGTGATCCCATCCTTCCTCCCTCCATAAATATCTCATTTTTTTTAGTTTATATTTATAAATACTTATTCTATCTAGACTGTTCTAAATATATATATGTATGTATGTGTGTGTGTGTGTGTGTATACACACATACACACATATACACATACACACACACGTCATCTTCCCAAATAGAAAGTTTTTTTGAGGGCAGAGACTAATTTTTTGATGAAGCAATTCAGATTAAGTGACTTGCCCAGGGTCACACAGCTAGTAAATGTTAAGTATTTGGGGCTAGATTTGAACTCAGATCTTCCTGACATCAGTTCTGGTGCTCTATCCACTGCACCACCTACCTATCTCAGAGACGGATTTTTAAAAATTTTGTGTCCCCATCTCCTAGTCATGCCAAAGCACATAATAGTCCCTTTTAATTAGTATTTATTGGTTAATTAACTTTTAAAGCACAGATTGAACTGGATGGCTTTAAGATTTGAATTTCTGTGATTCTGGAATAAGGAATATACTTTAGAGACATCATTAAAATATATTCAAATTCATGTTGTATATAACAAACTATTTTAAATTGCTTTGGTTTTGGTTTTGTTTTTTTGTTTTTGGTTGAGTAAATTTAATTTCTTTGAAATTCAGCTGTGAATTGCTGAGTTATTTCAGCAATATGGGAACTGAATAATACTAGAACTACAGGCTGGTTTTCAAAGGGCAGAAAAACTGGAGACCAAATTGCCAACATTCACTGATTATGGAGAAAGAAAGAGAGTTCCAGAAAAATTCTTCTTTGCTTCATTGACAACACTAAAATGTTCTTAAAAGATATGGGAGAACCAGAGCACCTTACTTATCTCCCGACAAACGTGTATACAGGTCAAGAACCAAACATGGAACAAAGGATTGGTTTAAGATTGGAAAAGGGATATGACAGTGCTGTATATTGTCACCTCATTTATTTAACTTGCATAGTATAACATGAGAAATACTTAAATTAATTTAGGCTACACATTGGAAAGTCAAATATCAAAGCTGAAGTTTAAATATTTTGGGTCCATAATGAGAATGTAGGACTCATTGGAAAAGATACTGAAATGGAGATTGAAGGTAGTAGAAAAAGGGAATGTCAGACAAGGAGATGGATAATGTTATGGAAGTAACAAATCTGAATTTGAATAAATGGGAGATAATGGAGAACAGAAGGGTCTGTCATGCTATGGACCATGGAGCCACAAAGAATGGATGGGACTATACACCTCAACAATAATAGTAATTATTTTATTTCAAGGCCCTCAAAAGTGTGAATTAAGTCGTTAGAATATAACCTCCTTTGGGACTTTCATTTTTTTTGTCTCTGTATTCCCTAGGCCTGGTAGAAAGAAAGGGTTTCATCAGGTCTTGTACCATGGAATGGAACCAAATCTGTCTTCAATCCATAATTTCCATAGGGGAGATGGCTTATGAATATCTCATTGAAGACCTTCATTGCTATTTCATTATTACTTTTGTCAGACTTGGGCTTTCTCTTAACTATGAGAATGATACCTGAAGAGCAAATTATGATAAAACTGCATGAACATACATTTGAATTCAATATAGCTCCATCTATCCCTGAAAGGGGCCCATCTAAAAAATCTAGAACAGGACAGATCAGTGAGTTGGGAGGTAGAAAGAAATTACATTCCCATTGGCTTATAGACTCTTAGATCTGAAACTAGTAGGAATCTTAGATGTCATCTAGTACAACCCCTTCATTTTGCAGATGAGGAAAATGAGACCCAGAGACACTCAGTAACTTGCTCAAAACCATACAAACTGTAGCACAGTGAGGAAACGAGCATATTGGGTAGTGCACTGGGCCTAGAGTCAGGCAGACTCATTCACATGAGATCAAATCCTCAGATCTTTACTAGCTGTATGATTCTGGGTAAGTCACAGATGAGTTTCCTCATCTATAATCTAGACTAGATTTTTAAAATCTTAAAATACTACAGTATCTTTGCCAAGAAAACCCCAAATGGAACCATGAAGAACTGAAAACAATTGAAAAAGGATTGTACAATAACAAATAGCACATTAGAACCAAACAAAGGTTCTATTATTCCAGATTCCATACCCTTTGCCCATTGTACCACTCCACTAAGTAGTCTTTCCCAGAACATCATCACAAGAGAGATGATTAATTCTGGTCCCTGCTTTTGAGAAGTCATTTCCAATCAGACACAGGACCCCATCAAAAGCTCAGGTCTCATGCAGATTGCTGTAAAAGTGACCCAAACATCAGTGGAGGAGCTCTTAGGTATGGCCAGTCACCTTTGGGCTCCTTGGAACAGAGAATTCAATTCCATTCAATTTAACAAGCATTGATTTAGGACTTCAAGTGTGTCAGCTACTGTGCTAAGCACAAGGCAAACAAAAACAAGAACAAAGTGGTCCCTTCTCTTAAGGACCTCACATTTTCCTAATGACTCAGAACAGTCTAAATCATTTATATTGTAATTAATGAATCTGTCCTTACTGCCTTATGGGCCAAGTTCAAACTCTTCTGTCAGGTATTTCAGGCCCCCCACAAACTTGGGAAAACCCTATCTTTTCAATTTTTCTCCTATAATTCTTGGCCTTGTGTTCAATTCTCTCAGAAGGCCATACAACTCTTCTGTCTCCCAAACATGCACTGTATGCTCTGATACCCACTTATCTGCCCACCAGATTCCTATGAAGATAAGGCTACAGCTTATCTTTTTTAAAACAATAGCTTTTTATTTTCAAAATACATGCAAAGATAGTTTTCAACATTTACTCTCTCAAAACCTTGTATTCCAAATTTTTTCTTTCCTCTAGATAGCAAGTAATCCAATATTTGTTCACATTTTTCTCATGCTGCACAGAAAAATCAGATCAAAAAGGGAAAAAATGAGAAAGAAAATCAAGCAAACAACAACAACAAAAGGAAAATACAATGTTGGGATCCACATTCAGTCCCCACAATCCTCTCTATGAGTGTAGATGGCTCTCTCCATCACAAGATCATTGGAAATGGCCTGAATCATTTTTGAAAAGAGCCATGTCCATCAGAATTGATCATCGTATAGTCTTGTTGTTGCCTTATGTTCTCCTGGTCCTGCTCATTTCATTCAGCATCAGTTCCTGTAAGTCTCTCCAGGCTTTTCTGAAATCAGCCTGTTGACCATTTCTTAAAAGACATATACCATATATTTATATACCATAACTTATTCAGCCAGTCCCCAACTGATGGGCAGCCACTCAGTTTCTAGTTCCTTGCCACTTGCAGCTTATCTTTATAAGGCAGCATAATATGTGGGACATTAGGCTGGGCTGGGTTCAAATTATGTGCTCCCTGGGTGACTTTGGCTAAGTGAGTTCCCTTCTGTTCCACTGTAAAATAAGGAGCCTGGACTAGGCAGCCTGTAGAATTAACCAAACAACGAGTGCTTCTGGTGTTTCCTTTTTTCTTGACTGCCCTGTACCCTTCTGTAGGTCCCTTAGTGTTCATAGTCTTTCTTAAGCATCCCTAGCACCGATTTCTGTCAGCCTTTTAGAAACCATTTAACAAATGAGTCAGAAGTGGCTTCCCACATCCATCAGTGATTCCTTAAGGAAGGTGTGATCTATCAGCTCTCTGATGGACCATGGATGCCATGGAGAGACAAGACCCCTGCCTGTGGTAGAATTGGGGTCCTAGGGATCCCACATTCTCACTGGCAGGAGTGAAGGAGAATCTGTGAAGAACCATCACTGTTTCCTCCTCCTTCATGCTGTGTCCTGAAGACAAACTATTTCTCCATACCTTTTATGGTCAAAGGATCTCTCTCTCTCTCTCTCTCTCTCTCTCTCTCTCTCTCTCTCTCTCTCTCTCTCTCTCTCTCTCTCTGTCTCTCTCTCTCTCTGACTTTCTCTCTCTCTCTCTCTCTCTCTCTCTGACTTTCTCTCTCTCTCTCTCTCTCTCTCTCTCTCTCTCTCTCTCTGACTTTCTCTCTCTCTCTCTCTCTCTCTCTCTCTCTCTCTCTCTCATACACACACACACACACACACACACACACACACACACACAAAACCTCTAGCAGCTGAGACTTGATGGACCCTTTGCTAAAAGTCTTCTTCTCTTCTGCCTTTTCCTCCATACTCCTGAGTCTGAGTTAATTAAGCTTTGTGACTGCCTTCTTCTGTGTAAGTTAAAACAGCATAATAAAAGCCAATATTTAATGATTCTTTTTGAAAACCTTCCAATACTGGAAGGGAGATGGAAATGCCAGAGGAGTTGATTAGAGTTCTCTCCTTATCTTGAAGAGACTTAGGGCATCTCCTCATGAAGAGTGTGACCATGCCCACTGGCTCCTTGGTGAAAGGGCAGAAGTTAGCTGCAACCTGCATTTGGGAGGTGTTCTATCATCTCACTCATATGTGACTCTCCATGACCCCAATTGAGGTTTTCTTGGCAGAAACATCAGAGAGGTTTGCCAATTCCTTCTCCTGCTCATTTTACAGATGGGGAAACTGAGGCAACCAGAATTAAGTGACATGTCCGTGGTTATACAGCTAATTCGTATTTTACTAAGACTGTATTTTACCCTACAAAAGGTGAATCTCTCCGGATCTAAACTGGACACTTTATCCACTAGGGCTGATCTCTAGATTATTTGGAAGACTAGCACCCTGGGGAGCATGCATGAACACTTCCTCCCTCTCAATAAATAGTACCAACTGCCTTTCTGCTTAGTTTGACATGAAAGTTGATAAACAGTGTTCCTGTACCTTAAGTAGAAAAGGAAATTTTGATTTCCTAGAAAGAGTGATATCATCGTCTAGCCCTATAGACAGAGAAAGAAGGGAGCTTGGTCTCCCTTGAATGGATTCCAAAGTTTGAATAGAATATCTGAATTTTTGAAAACATTATCTGGGCAGTAATTCTCTGATTAAGACTACTTTCTGGTCAAAGGTTTATCATTCATAAAATTCAAATTCATATAAGCTACCATCCCTCTCATCCAGAGACCATGGGGTTCTAGGGCTCAAGAGATTACTTGTCTATTCCTGTGTTGACAACTACTTAATCAAGAACTTTAGAAGCAATTAAGCTACTACACTGATACTATCCACAGCAAATCCAAGGTTCCCTTACGCTGAAAATAATAAAGCCCAAGATGGTAAGAATTCTATTACTGGGTTCCATCACCCTTTAATTGCAGGAGTGGTTTCTTTTATTCATTTCTCCATTTAAATTGTTCTCCCTTCCCTGGAGAACTTGTACTTCCGAAAAGGCCATATTTTATCCAAGTTTTTATTGCAAGTCTGTGAATAGCTGAAATCCCAGCTGGACATTCATTCTTTCTCTACATTTTCGTCTCTTCTGCTGGATTTGATCTGACTCCCCTGAGCTCAACCTTGCGTCATTCAGAAAAATCATTCAAATAGCTTTCACCTCAAAGCTGTTCATTGAGGATTGTTATGTCCTGTCCTCCCCCTTCCCCAACAGCCCGCATTGAATGAGGTCTGCTCTGATTAGCATAGCATCCAGCCAACTTTTGTCTGTTTTACCATCAAGGACAATTTTTCCACCTGTACCAGGAGGCTTCTAAGTCTACCAGCTGGAAACATTTTCAGCCAAAACAATGGGGGAAAGTTTGCAGGGGAGGGGGAGAGGGCAGGAGCAGGGGTCGCCCAAGCACTTGTTCACAGAAGCTTCCGCCTCGACAGACCTTGAGTCAGACTGCACAATGTGCCGCTCCAGAAAACACAAAAGCTTCTGTGGAAGAGCGTGTCTGACTGAAGGCTGGCAAAGGCAGGAGAGGAGCCGGAATGGAAAAATACAAATGACATCTCTTCTCTTTAACCAGCTCCCCGCCAAAGCTGGCTTTGCCATTCAGATTTGTGGTTGTGATCCATTCTCAGGGCTCAGAGCAGAAGAGAAGGGAGGAAATATCTTAATGGGAGCAGAAGAAAAAGGGAAAATTGAGGGAATAGTTTAGAAAGATGATAGAGTCAGAGATTTAAAGCTGAAAAGTAGATGAGTGGATCATTTGGTTCAACTCCTTTGCTCTTTGTTTTAGGTAAAGAAAGTGAGATCCTGACAAATCCATTCCCTTGCCCAAGATCACACCAGTAGTGACAGTCAGGATTTGAACCCAGGTCTTCAAATTCAGTACCTTTGCCCCTGTAACACACTAGTATTCTTTTATTAATTAGTACTAATTAGTATGAAATAGCTAAAGCCACTTTTGGCATTTTAAATAAAAAGTTTTCAGAATACTATGTGGTTTTTTACCCCTTAAATATCAAATCACTGATAGATTTAGCACATCCTATACTCTATTATCTGCTTAATTTGGTTCCATTCCACAAACATTTACAAAGCACCAAAGTCACTATGGTTAGATAACTGGAAATATAAAAACAAAATCAACACTCTGAGCTTTCAAGAAGCTTACATTTTGCTGAGAAGAACATGCACGGTTAAATAAATATGAGATAATCAGGGAAGGAGCAATTCCTAGCAACCAGAGAGATGCAAGAGGACTTCATGAAGAAGGTAGCACCCCAGAGGAGCTTTGAAGGAAGACAAGGATTTGAGGAGACTAATGTAAGGATGGAGTAACATAAGAATAGAGAGACACACAGAGGTAGGAACCTGAGCATCATGTCCAGGGGTCAGGAAGTGTTGGACGTGACTAAATGACAGAACAGCTGATCTTTGGACCTTGAACTTAGCACAGTGTCTGGCAATAGTAGGTATTTAACAAATGCTTATTGATTGATTGTTTCATAGTACTTTGTGGTCAATAAATAGGCCAAAAGGGACAACTACATGGTATGGTTTAGAGAGCACCGGCCCTGGAATCAGGAGGATCTGACTTCAAATCCTACCTCAGACACTTAACGCTTCCTAGTTGTCTGACTCTGAGCAAATTACTTACCCCCAATTGCCTTGTTAAAAAAAAAAAGAAAGAAAGAAAGAAAAGAAAAAATAAATAGTCCAGAAACAGAGTCCAGTGCTGACTGAGAATTGTCTTCATTCTTGACAATCACTAAGGATATTTTAGTGATTTTTAAGCACAGTATGAGTCAACATAAGTGTATGACATGGTAGCAAGAACAGCATCTCAGAAAAGGTAGGTTAATGGTTCACTGGAGGTCCAGTAAAGACTGGCCATGCACTCATTGGACATATTGAAGAAAGAATTCTTGAACAATAGCAGGTCACGGTAGACTAAAATCATGAGACTTTTAGGGATAAGATCACTAGACTGTTAGATGAGAACAATGCTATAGATATCATCAGATTGTAAGATCTTCAAGGGCAGGAACTATCTTTTGCATCTTTTGTAATCCCAGCATCAGCACAGTGCCTGAAACATAGCAGGTACTTACTGAATGAATGTGCCTAAATTTTAGAAAAACATTTGATAAAGACTTTCATGTAAGTTTTGTGGAAAAGATGGAAAGCTGGAAGTTCAATGAAAGTATAGTTATGTAGATTTTGAATCTGGCTTAAGCCAGAGGTAATAATGAATCATCATTGAATTTCACTGACAACTTGGAATATGTATGCTAAAGACTTGGGTTTGGCCCCTTGACGTTCATTATATGATTTTCATCAATACCTTAAAAGATAAATTGCTATGCTTATCAAATCTGCAAATGACACAAAGCTGTTAAGGATAAATAATATTTTTGATGACATGGTCATGATCCAAAAAGATCTTGGCATTTTAGAATGTTGAGTTGAATCTAAAAAGGTGAAAATTAATAGGAATAAATAGGAAATTTTACTTCAAATCCAAGAAATCAGCTTCACAGGTATAAAATGGCCAGAAATCAAGTCCTTGGAGCAGGATTGAAATGTAGGAGTATGAGTATACTTGCCTGAAAACTCAATATGAGTAGTAGTGTGTTAAAGCAACCCCAAATGGTCGAGAGCTATAGGAAAGAGGAAGTAGTTTGTAGTTTGATTTCCTTTTCTTTGGTCAGATTACGTCTCCTAGGATCATAGTTTCAAAGATGAAAGGGACCTTGAAGTCATCTGGTGTATCACTTCACTCTCAAGATGAGCAAACTGAGGCCCAGAAAGGATAAGCTCCTCTGACTGCAACTCAAGCAAATAAGTAGAACACTATCTTCAGTTTTCAGCAACATATGTTAGGAAATATATTAATAAGATGGATTGAGCCCATATCAGAAGGATGAGGATGCTACATGAGAGAGTTTGAAGGAAGTGAGGACATTTCTAGCCTGGAAAAAAAAGACTTGTGTTGGAAAGGGAAACATTAATACTGTCTTCTGATATTTGAAGGATGGTTGTGGGAAACAATGGATACCAGTTGTCTGGCCTGGCTTCACAGGACAGAACTAGGAGCAAGGAGTGGAAGATGCAAAGATGCAGAGTTAGTTTTAAAATAAGAGAGGCTTCCTAACAATTGGAACTATTAATTCAGCGAGCATGCATTAAATACCTAACTTTATGATAGGTACTATGTTAGGCTCTGGAGATAAGAAAGCAAGAACAAAGTCATTGCCCTAAAAGGGTTTATTATATTCTACTAGGAATGATGATACTAAGTAGATAAATTCCTGTCCCATCACCAAGAGGAAAGAACATCTTGTGCCATAGTTAGACAAAGACTAGATGAACACTAGTTAGGTATATAATGGGTGGAGTTTTTGAGCAGGTACAGTCCAGCCTACATGATCACTGAGTATCTTTCAAATGTGAGGTTCTGAGATGCTATGAAAGGGAGACAAAGGAAACCAGAAAGTCCAGGGGAATAATAGCCTTCGTGTATATAGTGCTTTTTTTTTTTTTACAAAGCACTTTCTTCTTATAAATTTGTGAGGAAACAATAATGATCTCTACTTTACTAAAGCTCAGTTAATTTAAATAACTTGGTTAAGGTCCCAAGACAACTTAATGGGGATGACAAGCCCAGTGCTTCATCCATACTATGATACTTCCTTCAAATCCAGTATCAGGAAGTCCACATGGGAATATAACTGCTCAAAAACTCCACCAATTATGTATATCCAACCAGTGTTCACCTAGTCTTTATCTAACCATGACAAGATGCTCTTTCCTCTTGGTGATGGAACAGGAATGAGTCCACATGTTCACTAGAGCAGTTACAAAGCTCCTATTCAACATCATCTTCTGCTCTTCATCCTTTCACTTAGACTACTTCAATCGTCTCCTAATTGCTCTCCTCCACACACCTGGCAATCACTCTCCCCCCTCCATGCTTAGGTCCTCCAAGCCTGTGTTCTCTATTCACTTCTGCCTTAAGCATTTCCCTTCTTTTCTCTGAAGTTCATCTCCAACTTCTGCATCAAACCTTTTCTGTGGATATTAAAACACTGTTGGTGGAGTTGTGAATTGGTCCAGCAATTCTAGAAAATAATTTGGAATTATGGCCCCAAAGTTACAAAATAGTGAATGCTTTTTGACCCAGAAATCTCACTATTGTGCCTTTCACTTTGACCTAGTCTATATACTCTTAAGAAGTTAAGGGAAAAGGAAAAAGAACCATGTCCAAAAATATTTATAGCAGATATATTTTTTGTGATGACAAAAAATTAAAAATTTAATGGGAAGACTTATCAATTAGGAAATGGCAGAATAAATTAGCCTATATAGATATAATGGATTATTATTGTGCTGTAAGAAATGATGAGAGGAAACATTTCAGAGAAACTTTGGAAGGATATGAATTGAAGTGTGAAGCAAGCAGGACCAGCAGAATTACTGGCACTTAATTACTCTGATGAACACAAAGACCAACAATGATTTCAGAGGATCAATAATGAGATATATTGCCTAGGTCCTAATAGAGAGGTGATGAATTCCAAGTACAGACTGAATATGGGACATGCAAGACTTTGTTTTGCTTTACTATGTATATTTGTTACAAGGGTTTTTTTTTCCCCCCAAGGGAAAAAACTACTCCATTGTAGTAGAATGGAGGGGGAAAATGGACTTTTTGTTAATTAGAATAATATTAACTTCTTCAAAAATAAATCTTTCCTGACCTCCCCAGCTTTTAGTGCCTACCTTACCAAATTACTTTACTCTAATTCTATATATACCTGTATGCATACTTTTGGTGTCTCCAGGAAGAATATAGCTCTTTCTAAAGAAAACACTAGATTATTTTATAAATATATATATATATATAAAATATTATATTACTATATATTATTATATACCCTTAGGACAATTTCATTTTTATTATTTGTATATCCAATACCTAACACATCATAAGTGCTTAATAAGTGCTTGTTGATTATGGATACTATGCAAGCAAGGTTGAGGATAAAAGGTAAATACAAGAAAAGATCCCTTCACAAAGAATATAAAGGAGAGATTAGACAAAAGACTCCAGGAATATTTTGGGGAGCTTGCCTTTAGTATTCATCATATAGAATAATAATAGTAAAATATACATATTTCATGTGCTACTTTGCAAAGCAATGGATAATTTATCATGGATTGCTGAAGATTGACTACAAATTTCATTAAATATAATGCAAATATGGTATACATGTGGAAGAGGGCTAGAAAATTCAGTTTATTAGCAATATAAGAAATGAAGTAAATCCAAGGGGAAAAGTAAATTGTGGGAAAATAGAAATTTTCATAATCAGGAGAAAACACACAGGAATAAAAATGGACTGAATTGAGGCATTATACAAACTTTAAATGGAGAGGGACAAATTTTAGGAGAAAGGGGTTACCTTAGGATGGGATCTCACTGGGGTCCAAATATTAATGAGATTTGTGTGTGGAAAAGCAAAGGCCAAGTACAAGCAACTCAAAACCCTTTAAAATCTGTCACTAACCAATCTTCTCCGACTCATTTCACACTGTTCTTCTTCTATCACTCCATATTCCAACCAAATTAAACTTCTTGTTGCTATCCCCAATAACGCAGCACTCCATCTTCTGCCTTCCTGCCTTTGCACAGACTATCACCAGCTATGCTCAGCTTGGAATGGCCACTTCCAACTCTTGGAATCCTTAGCTCTATTCAGTATTCAGCTTCAGAGGTATTTCCTACACAGATTTTCTCAATCTTCCCAAGTACCAGGAATTGTCCTCCCTACAAAAATTATCTTGTTTTACTTTGATTATGCATATTGTATTTGCTCATCTGTGCACTTATCATCCTCTCCAAGTAAGGGGTATGGCATTAAAATAACCTCCATGAAGGCAGGAATTATTTTTGTATTTGTCTTTGTATCCGTAATATGCAGCAAAGTGCCTCTACATAGTAAGCATTCAATTAGTGCTTGTTGAGATAAATTATATTAAATCAGAGGAAAAATTACAGAGTCAATGAAAAAAATGTGGCTGAGACAAAACAGAGAGGAACAGTAACATGTAGAAAACAGGACCAAGAAGCTCCACTGCCTGGTAGATTGAATTTGTATGCCCAAATTTCTTTGACATACTACTAATCTTAGATGTAACTATCACCATCCCTATCCTGGGAGACTGAGACTCAGGTATTTACTGACCTTCACAAGTAATTGTGTCCATCCCTCCTTTGCTTTTTAGACAAAAAAAATTGTTCTCAATTGATATTTGTTATATTCAAATGTTTTTCTAAGTATGGTCATTAGAAAGGTCAACAAGAGACAGAATTGTACCTGAGTGGGGAGGATGAACCAAGGCAAATGAGACCAGATATCATTTTCCCCTCTTACCCCCATAGCCCTAGAGGCAATTGGGTTATAATGAACCTCAAGAGGAAAAGTTCTTAGATAAACACAGAATAATGCTTAGAGGAGCCCAAAGAGAGGAGAATGACTACAAATTCAGAAACTTAGACAACTCTGTAACATAAAATAAATTGTAGAATATTTGCATTAGTAGAGTGAAGTTCCTCACTGGACCATAAATGAATGAATAAATTAGTGAATGATTTTCAGTGGTTTTATATTATCTTTAGAATTAATGAGATCAGAGGAACTATAAAGCAGGAAGATATGCTATGTAAGAGGGAGGAGGTAGGGATCAGCCCCCTACTTTGTCTCGGTTCTGAGGGTCAGATATATGGGATGATAGTAATTGTTTTCATTGGGTCTTTTTTAAGGATCCAGCTAGAGCATTATCTTCTTTTGAATGAACTGCCACTCTTGAGTCATGGCTTCACTATTCATAATGTGTATCCCAGGTCAATCATCCTGATTCACTGTATCCTTGGGATGGCTCAGGCAAGAAATATTCTCTATGATAGCCTTGTGATTTCCTAGGATTTTGGATACAGTTCTATGAAAGTGGATGTTTTTGGTGAATCACTCCCCATTATGCAACTAAGAAAAAGGCCCTTGTAATAACTGTGGAACATATAGGGGCAGAATTGGGCCTAATCTAAACAGATCTCTTAAAGTGTTCTTAAAAGAGAAATCAAAGACAAGTATTCTCTTACAAGATTTAAAAATATAAAATGTTTCTGGTTGCTTGGTTTTCATAGTTTTATTTTCCAATAAAAAGGTATTTATTCTAACATCACAATGCATATTTTTTCTCTTTCTTTGTTCCTTCCTATGTTCCTTTCCTTCCTTCCTTCTTTATTTCCTTCCTTTCTTCCTTCCTTTCTTCCTTCCTTCCTTCCTTCCTTCCTTCCTTCCTTCCTTCCTTCCTTCCTTCCTTCCTTCCTTCCTTCCTTCCTTCCTTCTTTCTTTCTTTTTTCCCTTTCTTTTTTCTTTTTTTCTTCCTTATTTCTTTCTTCCTTGCTTCTTTCTTTCCTTTCCCTCTTTTTTTCTTTTTTCCTTCCTTCTTTCTTTCTATCTTTTTTGTGAATAATGAAAGAGCATCAAGAAGCTAGAAAATTAAGGACACAAAGTTAAAACATGACTTTAATCTGACTTTAAGTTTTACTTTTTTCCCTTGTAAGATGAATTTCTAAAGTTCCTTCCATCTGGGACATTCTATATCTTGTGATCTCTTTAAGCTGTGACATCTTTGGTCTATATTCTATGGTCCCTTTCAGTTCTGACATTTTATGCTCTATAATTTAAGGTTCTTCAGGCTCTTTCATTCCATGTTCTAAAGTCCCTTCTAGAGCCAGGATTCCGATTCTTCAAATACATTCATTACCTCATGATTGCTAAGTTAATATATATAGCTGCTGACATTATGTTATAAAAGAAAGTCCCTATTTTAAATTCAAATTGTGGTTCAAATTACATGTGCAACCACAAACCACCTTGTCTAAAATTCAAATGATTTAATGTAAAGAATAAGCCTATGCTATAGCCCACTGAGAAAATGGACATCAATAATAAGAACAGAGATGACATAAATTTACCAAAATGTTCATGACAGTATTATTTGTGATAAGAAAAAATTGAAAACAAAACATGTACCCAAAGATGGGATAATGACTTCCAGACAATTATGATAAATACTATATTTTTATTTTTTGAAATAATAGTGTTTTGTAAGGAATAATGAATACAATAAATTTAGAGAAATGTGAGAACTGTATGAACTATAAAGAAAGAAGAGAACAAGGGCCAAAGGATGATAAATATAAAGACTGTGATATCAATTGTAAATCAACTATAAGACAACTATGAAGAGACAAAATACTGACAAGTGTAAATATTAGTGCCAAATCAATAGTCTAATGACTCAGCCCCCTATGGGACATTCATGGAAAGAGGGCATCTTGATCTGCATAAGGATCCACAAAAGAGGCAGACGAAGGATCTGGATGATGGAGACAGGTACAAGAGATGGGAATTAGGAGAACACAAGAGAGAGGGCAGAGCCAAGATGGAGGAGTACCAGCCAAGACCCAGTGAACGCTTCCATTTTGCTCCTCCAAAGAACTTTATTTTATTTTTTTTTGTATCTCATACCTTTCTTTTTTTTAATTTTAATATCTTTTTATTGATAGAACGCATGCCAGGGTAATTTTTTACAGCATTATCCCTTGCACTCACTTCTGTTCTGATTTTTCCCCTCCCTCCCTCCACCCCTTCCCCCAGATGGCAAGCAGTCCTTTACATGTTGAATAGGTTACAGTATATCCTGGATACAATATATGTGTACAGAACCGAACAGTTTTCTTGTTGCACAGGGAGAATTGAATTCAGAAGGTATAAATAACCCTGGAAGAAAAACAAAAATGCAAGCAGTTTATATTCATTTCCCAGTGTTCTTTCTCTGGGTGTAGCTGCTTCTGTCCATCTTTGATCAATTAAGGCTCTCTTTATCGAAGAGATCCACTTCCATCAGAATACATCCTCAAACAGTATCGTTGTTAAGGTATATAATGATCTCCTGGTCCTGCTCATTTCACTCAGCATCAGTTCATGTAAGTCTCGCCAGTCCTCTCTATGTTCATCCTGCTGGTCATTTCTTACAGAACAATAATATTCCATAATATTCATATACCACAATTTACTCAACCATTCTCCAATTGATGGATCCTTTCATTTTCCAGCTTCTAGCCACTACAAACAGGGCTGCCACAAACATTTTGGCACATACAGGTTCCTTTCCCTTCTTTAGTATCTCTTTGGGATACAAGCCCAGTAGTAACACTGCTGGATCAAAGGGTATGCACAGTTTGATAACTTTTTGAGCATAGTTCCAAATTGCTCTCCAGAATGCCTGGATGTGTTCACAATTCCACCAACAATGTATCAGTGTCCCTGTTTTCCCACATCCTCTCCAACATTTGCATTATCTTTCCCTGTCATTCTAGCCAATCTGACAGGTGTGTAGTGGTATCTCAGAGTTGTCTTAATTTGCATTTCTCTGATTAATAATGATTTGGAGAATATTTTCATATGTCTATAAATAGTTTCAATTTCTTCTTCTGAGAATTGTCTGTTCATATCCTTTGACCATTTATCAATTGGAGACTGGTTTGATTTCTTATAAATTAGAGTCAATTCTCTCCAAAGAACTTTTAAAATGACACCTCAAATCAGAGCTAAAGAGATAGATATTTTTCCAGCCTAATACAATTTAGGAGTCCTCAGGAGAGATGTGTAACAGGGCACAGGACCAGAGCATGTCAATGAGACCCCTCACCTTAAGGTAAGCCTTAAACTTGGCTGTGATAGAAGGAGCAACAGCAGAAGCTGCTTCAGGGGCTCTCAGCCCAGAAACAGAAAAGTCATCAGACAACTGACCAGAAAGAGATTACAGGGACCCTTTGCTGGCACTGACTGGCAGCTCCATTCTCCATCATCAGTTCTGAGTTAGAGTTCCCAGACAGAAAGGTGTGATTGTTAGGTCCACGAGGGACAGGTAACGGTTCCAAAGCCAAGGGAAGTATTAGCATTTGTGGCTGTAGGAGAGCAGGGACCCTGGTCACAGTTCCAGAACCAAGAAGATCACTAGTACTCAGGATTACAGGGCAGCAGAGCCTTTTTCTGGGTAAAACCAGAGCACAGGAGAACAATGACCACATCTATTCTAGGATAATACCATCTTAAAAGTATTGAAAACATGCAGACCCACAGAAATAGCTCTGAAAACAGCATCCTCTAAAAGGCTTAAAGGTTGGCATGGCACCCCCTTACCTTAAGATGAGCAGATCCTGCCTTTAACATAAACTTCCAAGTCATGAAATAGGCTGGGAAAATAAGCAGACAACAAAAATCAAGGCATAAAAAGCTACCATAATGGCAGGGAAGACCAAGACATAAATGTAGAAGACAACAACCTGAAAACAACTACAAGCAAAGATTCACAGAAAAATTCTAATTAAATCCAAGGCCAGCAAGAATCCTTGGAAGAATTAAAGAGATAAAAATTATAGAGAAAAAATTGAGAAAAGAAATGAGAGTGATGCAAAAAAACTATAAAAAAAATTAATGGTTTGGTAAAGGAGGAACAAAAATATTGAAATATTAAAAAGCACAAAATCTATTTCAAAAAATAGAATTGCCCTAATGGTAAAAGTGGCACAAAAAATCATTGAAGATAGAGTTTGTTTGTTTGTTTTTAACAGAATAGGTCAAATGGGAAAGAAGGTTCAAAAAAAAACTCTTTAAAAAGCAAAATTGGCCAAATGTAAATAAAGTTTCAAAAGTTCCCTACAGAATATAATTCCTTAAAAATTAGAATTATGCAAGTGAAAGCTACTGACCCTATGAGGCTTCAAGATGGAAGACATAGGTGTGAGTTGATTAAGGAGGGATAATCTCCAAACGAAACAATGTAGAAGTGAGAAAGAGAGATGCATTCAGTAAAGGGAAAATAAAATGGGGCAAATATTCTCACATAAAGGAGACACACAAGAAAGCTTTTGTACTGAAAAAGAAAATGGGGATGGTGATAGCAGGCAATGTTTGATCTTCACTTTCACTGAAATTGATTCAAAGAGAAAAGTATACATACACACACACACACTGAGTTGGCAATCCAGGAGAAGAATAAGAAATATGAATGTAGGGGGAATTACAAAGAATAGAGTGAATCAGAGAAAGCAATGAAGAAGCAACATAAACTTTTGAGGAGGGAGGAGAATAAGATAAGATAAGAGAGAAATGGTATGGAAAGAAATGCACGGGGTTAGTGATCAAAATTGAATGAGAACAGCATGAATTAACCCATAGAATAGAAGTAAACAGTAGAATTGATTAGATATTAGAATCTAACAACATATTGTATATAAGAAACATTCTTGGGACACAAAGACACACAAAAAGTTTAAATAAAGGACTGCAGCAGAGTCTAGGATGCTTTAGCTATGCTGAAGCAAGCAGGATAATTCTCTCAGACAAAATAAAATTAGACCCAATTAACAGAGAATCAGGGAAACTATATTTTGCTGAAAAATCGCCATTTTTATAACATGTTTCTCCGATAAAAGATCTTATTTTTCAAATATGTAAGGAACTGAGTCAAATTTATGGAAAAAGAGCTATTCCCCAAATGATTAATGGTCAAAGTATATGAACAGGCAGGTTTTTTTTCTTATTAAAGCTTTTTATTTACAAACATATGCAAGAGTAATTTTTCAATATTGAACCTTGCAAAGCCTTCTGTTCCAAATTATCCCCTCTGTCCCCCCACTTCCCTGCCCTAGATGAAGGTAGTCCAATACGTGTTAAATATGTTAAAATATATGTTAAATCCAATATATGTATACATATTTATAGTTATCTTGCTGCACAAGAAAAATCAGATCAAGAAGAAAAAAAACTGAGAAAGAAAACAAAATGCAAACAACAACAGAAAGGGTGAGGTCCCCTAAGTGAATCCAGTGATCCAAAACAATTCCAAAGGATTTATGATGAAAAAAAAAATGCTCTCCAGCTCCAGAGAGAGAACTAGGCGAATATCTGAATATAGATCTTTCTTTCTTTCTTTCTTTCTTTCTTTCTTTTTTAATTTTTATTTAATAATTACTTTATATTGACACTCGTTTCTGTTCCGATTTTTTTTCCCTCCCTCCCTCCACCCCCTCCCCTAGATGGCAAGCAGTCCTTTTTTCTTTCTTTCTTTCTTTCTTTCTTGCCTTTTCAGTGGATGAGGAAAGTATGGGAGGAAAGAAAAGAATCTAGAATTCGAAATTTGGAAAGAAAAGAATGTTAAAATAAGTAAATAATAAATTAAATAAAGGACTCAGCCTTCCTTTCTGTTAATAGTTGCTAAACTATTGATATAATACTTAAAATGTTATAGAATTAAAGAAGGAAGACTCTAAGAATTTCAGAGACCATTTAGTCTCCATTTTCCTTTTTTTTCCCCTGAGGCAATTGGGGTTAAGTGACTTGTTCAGGGTCACATGGCTAGGAAATGTTAAGTGTTTGAGGCCACATTTGAACTCAGGTCCTCCTGACTTCAGGGCTGGTGCTCTATCCACTGCACCACCTTGCTGCCCCTAATCTCCATTTTCCAGATGAACATTAATTAACTGAGACCCAGAGAAATTGTGATTTTTCCCAAGGTAACATAGATACTAAGTGTCTAAAGCAAGATTCAACCTCAAATCTCTGACTGTAGGTCCTGTGATTGCTCACCATATCACACTGTCTCATGGCCACCACTCGTCAGAGTCCCACTTTTCTTTTCCATAAAAGTGACAGCAAATATGTGCGCTATCTCCTTAATGAGGTTACAATGAAATTTAATTGTTTCAAATGAACTTTCACATCATCTTGCTTGGAATAGGGTTTCCACGATACTTCCCAACAATTTCCATGTCATGCTATTTCTTCCCCTGAGGCCCTCAACTTTTAGTTCCCCTTCATGCAATGACATCCTCCTTTAGAATTTAAGTTCTTTGAGGGCAGGGAAAAGGTTTTACTTCCTTCTATTTGCCTCCATAGTGCTTAGTACAGTGTTTGGAATGTGAGTTCTTAATACATATTTTTCTTTATTTCTCATCCATTTGTCTGTTTGACCATCTGCCTATCTTTACCTATCCATCCACCCATCTAGCTATTTATCCATCTCCTATTTAATTATTTATCATCTATCTGTGTCTATCTTTCAGTCTGTACACATCTCTTTAAAACTGGTGCTGATGAGAGGTCCTGTTTTTACTGGCCCTTGAGAAGTCCTATTCATTGAAGTCCTAGACATTGGCTTTTAGAGGGGTGGCTTTGGGGCCATGAACTCAGGGCTAAAGATTAAGACTGTATTATAGAAAGTACCAGAGAAAGGAATGAGATAGTGGGGAGAGAATGGGCCCCAATGTTAGAGGGTCTGTGGTCAGTCTTCACCCCATCTCTTCTTGGCTAGGTAGCTTTTGACTTTCCTATATCCCAAAGAAAAATAAATGAGCTGTGTAAAATTTAAAGTAATCTACAAGCACAGGTTATTGCTATTCTTACAAGTCTCTCCTCTGTTTTGGGAATTACCTATGAACTGCAGAATAATAGTGGTAAATCTGGGAGAGAACTGAAAAGATCATCTAGCCCAGCTTCCTGCTTTTATGTCAGAGAAAGCTCAGGTCCAGAGATGGAAAGGGTTTTGTACCAAATCAAAAAAATCCAATTAGTGGTATCAGGACTGGATCTCAGTTCTTCTATTTCTTTCAACTATTTTTTGTTTCTCTTCTATGTGTGACCTCAGCAGCTAGTGAAGTGGCAATGTGCTAATAGTGATTCAGGTTAGATCATGGAAGAGGTCAGGGAGTAGGGAATAGGATGTCTAAGGAGGAAAGTTTAAACCAAGAGCATGAGGGAAAGCATCTACGTACAGCCTCTATTTTAAAAAAATGTCTCTGGGTTTTAAAAACCATCCTGGGCAAGAACAGAGCCTAGCTGTTCTGTCTCATTTGGGGTACGGTCCCCTCCCACACAAAGGCTCCAGAAGGCTCTCCAGTTACCTTCTTCCAGCAGATGGGAGGCTGAGTCAGCTCTGCCCAGACTCAAGCCTCAGGTTCCCCTCAGTCCAAGGGATCGAAGCCAGATGCTTCTGCTACTCACTCTCAACTGAATGTGCACATTCCACAATTGAATCCACTTGAAAAGCGAAATGGAAAGCCATCGGGAGAGCACACTGTACAAAGGGCATTCGGGTGAACGATGAAGGCTCCAGAGACCCTGGAAATATGTACACAATAGGGAACCATATGGCTGTCTGTGCCCCCAAAGCCACAGCACCTTAGTCAAGCAGAAAGAACACAGCTCTTGATTGGGTTTGGCTTTAAAAAACACAAACACATCATTATAGGACAATTTTCATGTTGAGTCTTGCTCTGCCCAGTGCTGAAATCTCACTGATGAATCCTAAAGATTTTGCAGGGGCAGCAGCATAGCTACAACCAGGGATCTTTATACCTGGAAGCAGACCGTGAGTTGGAGGGGGAGGAGGAAAAAAATCTATTTATTTCCCCATGGGGATAAAAAGGCCAAGATAGAGATCCCACAATGCATGAGGCTGCTGTTAGAGTATATATACTATTGAGTAGCCTTCTATTTTACCTTATTTTTCTTGCTAATTAATTGTTTGGCTGTTGTTTCTCTGCTGCCCTTTGAATTCAGAAATTGGGCAAACTCCCAGTCCCCTGCCCTAGTTATGCCTCTGGGAAGTAATGTTTGTAACATGCACATCCATCCTCTGTTACTTTTGCCCAGTGTCACTGAGTGGTGAGGAGGGACTGATTTTTCTTTCAGTGAAGTCTGTGACCTATTTCCAGAAACTTTCTTTTTACTTTGAGTTCATTTTGTGGAAAGAATCAGAGCTATGGCTAACAAGTTGACCATATGGGTCACATTTCCCTAAAACGTTCCTGGAGCAAACAGTTCAAAGTGACTTTTCAGTCAAGTTTATAAGAAAACTCCAGGCTGTCACCCAACTCCAGGAGGAGAGGGAAGGGAGATATGTATTGAAGCCAGCTTATAGTGGCCCAAAGTGGAGGTCCTATAACTGAATCACAGCATGTAAGAGTTGGGGGAGCGTTTGGTGTCCATCTAGTGCAATTAGTCCATACAGAAAAGGAATCCTCACTATAATGTATCTGATAAGCCATTCAGGCTCTACTTCTAAGGAGAACAAATCTACTATCTCTCTAGGCAGCCCATTCCACTGAGGACAGCACAAATCCTTAAGATTAAAACTCAGGTCCTCAGGACTACAAATAAAAATATCATATCACTCCTTCTACTCCGGTATGATGACGTCTGCTCAGGGACATAGCAGAGGGCCCTTAAATTTAGAGAGGAATGATGGGCTGAAAGGGGTCAGTTCTTTCTCAGATGCATTTAACTGGTTGTGTCTCTTTGAGATTTTAGGCAGGAAAAAAACCCAGATCGTGGTTAAGTCCAGCAAGAGACAGGGTTTTCAGCACTTTGATCCAGGGAGGAGTTTCCCAAGAGGGTAGGGATGTAGGCAGGAGACATGGGCACTTCAGGAGTAGAGGTAATCTACCATCACAGGTTGTTCAAACCAAGGTAAGACTAGGAGGCAATAGAGCTGTCCAGGAGAAGGATCAGCAGAAGCTGGGAAAGGACTACCCAAAAATAGTGGGGGAGACTTCCCTCAGGGTTTTTAGGGAGCTTGCTCAACATTCTTTCATTCATTGTCTTTCCTGTTCTGTAGCCTGATGGGAAACAAACACATCTCCATCAAGAAAACAACAGTAGGAAAGCTTAGCCTGGAATACTCACAAATGGCTGTGAAACTCTTAGAAGCTAAGGCAGCCTTTTCATAATAAATCACTAATGTTAATCTTACAATGGATGGGGGGAGAAAAACAGCCACAAGCTGCCTTTTTTTCTTTCACATCAATGAATTCCCACCACATTTATCCTGGTCCTTTTGTCCTGCTAGAGGTCTGGTTCAATCCCTTTTGTAGGGCATCATTAATGCAACCCTCAATACTGTCAGTAATTTCCCCATGTGGGACGCTCAGGAAAGATACTGACAATTGGGGCCTTGGGAGACCAGGAAGGGGAGGAAAGCTGGACACTGGGCCACTTTAGGATTGCTTAAAGACCAGGGGCTGATTGTCATGGGCTGGTCAAGATAGCCGTCTCCAAGTATCTGAAAGGTAGCCATGGGAGAGAGGTTAGCTTGGTATTGCTTGGCCCCGGAGAGCAGAACAAAGAGGAATGGGTAAAAGTTACAGAGAGGCAGATTTCAGCTTGATGTAAGTTTAAGTTTCCTGACAATTGAAGAAGCCCCCAAAGTGACACAGTCTCCCTCCAACAGTAACAGATTCCCTCTTGCTGGAAGGCTGAAGGAGTACTTCTTGGGATATTACAGGGGGAAATCTCATGATATGCTGTAAACCCTTCACATAACTGAAGCTTTACCCCTTACATCAAGGCTCAGATAGCTAGACATCAAGGTGGAGAGACTCTCCTCCTCAGTGTAGCATCTGCCTCAGAAGGTTGCTAGGAGGATTAAATGAGATACCTAGATGTAACCTTAACATGACATATAAATGGCAGCTATTTAACATTTTGAATAGATAGCCTTTCTTTTAATGAATATCATCTTCCTCTTCAGACCTTTTCTGTGCCTCGTGGGCACAATTATGTTGCCCCCTTCCCATCCAGTATTACACACTGAGCCAATGCCAGGATCTTGAAGAAATAATTATGGGAAATTTTAATGAGAAGCTGAGACAAAATGTGGTGGAGGAATACACAGGACTCAAAGGCAAAACTTCAATTCAAATCCAACCTGGATTTGAGCCGATAAAGCCCAGGGGAACAAGGGTTCCTCTGCAAAATGGAGTCAACCCTCTCTGCATTACATGCTTTCCAAGGCTGGTGAGAAAGAGCTTTGAAAATCTTAAAGAACTACACAAATTCAAATTGTTTTGCGTCTGCTGCTGTTATTAGTTAGGCTCTGTATCAATGAAGGAAATACAATGGATCAAAGAAAGCTTTTCCAAGATTTTACAGAGCACAGGAGAAGTTACACAGCATAATAATATCAATACACATTATTAAGTGCCTGCTTTAAGTGTCCGGCACTGGCTAGCCACCATGACACTGAAGGAGATCCCATTCTATAGGTGAATGGATGAAACGTGTATTTTCACCTGATCCTCACAACCATTATATTATGTATAAGATAATAGGGTACTATGAGCTCCATTTTACTGATGGGGAAACTAAGATGAAGTGGCTTATTAGTAGAAAGCCAGGAAAAGAACTCAGTTCTTATGACTGAAAGATTTCAGTGCTCTTTCTATTACTTTAATCTTGTCTGATTGTTCTATTACAGGGATGACTCGTGTAAGGGCTATTGAATTCCACAGAACTGCTTACTCTTACTCCAATTGGCTCCAGACTACCATGCTGTTTATGTTCTCCTATTAGGCTTTTTCTGTGTCTTCTCTAATTGTCCTTCTATAAAGGTGTCTTTTATAGAAGGACAATAAAGACAGCTTTGAGGAAGGTCTGAGCACAGAACACAAGCTTTAGCAAACGGTACTCTACAACAGACACATCTTGAGAATTGCAAAGTTGATTGATAGGTGACAAAAATATAAGATTCAGCTCTATGTTTTGTTCCTCGACTATAAAAAGGCATTTTATTTTAGCATAGCCAAATGCTACCTTAAAGCTTCTTTATCCGACAAGTTGTCTTCCAGACAAACCTTAAAACCATACATTATTTCTTTCCCCTTCTTTCTATCCTTTTTTTCTTTCTCATTCCCTTCTTTCTCTTTCTTTTTTGCTTCCTTTCTTTTTCTTCCTTCCTTCCTTTCCTTTCTTTCTTTTTCTTTCTTCCTTCCTTTCTTTCTTCTTCCTCTCTCCCTCTTCCCTCCTCTTTCTTTTTTCTTTCCTTTCTTCTTTGCTTCCTTCTTTCCTTATTTCATCCACGCTGGAAGAGCAGTAGCCACTCACTAGCCCTATCCCACTTCTAATCAAATCAAAGAATCAAGGTTTCTCTCACTATCAGGCTGCTATTTATCACACCTTCTTCTATCATTATGGCTATCTCCACTTCAAATACAAAAATTGCTAAAGTCTAGCTTCTGGATAATAATGCCCATTACAATTAAATGCAAAATGTGGAGTATAATGTATTCTGAATGGAATCCTGAAGGGTTCTTCAATGATAAAAGGGCATGACCTTTCATGCATGACCTTTGTGATAGCTATTTTGATTGTTTATAAACCTTATTTTTTTTTGCTTAGCTACAACAAAGCTGCTGTATTTGTGACCTCAGGACAAGTGTGGTACTATTGCATATGAGACATAATAATAAAGACTCTGAGGGATTTTTCTTACCTATTTATAGTTCTTCAATTATTTATGTCTCCATGAATATTACACACCTCCTAGGATCAAACCTAGGGAGAATGAAGCAAGCTATAGTTCTTTGGATCCTTATTTTTCAACCTTTTGGCAATGTGAAAAACATCTTCCCAATATCCCCTTAGTAAATTCTCTCTTGGGAACATTTTATAGAGTTTAGAAGTCATAATTGATTAGAGACATAAAGCAAAAATAGCTGTCCCACATCCGCTTCTTTTATCATTTTTTGTCTCCTGTTTCCACTGACGCTTCACATTTAGACACTGTTTTCTCCTTCTTTCTCAGCTCTTTGCAAAAATAACAAAAAAATGCAATGACCCATTATGCAATGAATATCATTGTGTAGTAAGCAGGTTTTCCCTGACTCCTGAGACTCACCAAGAGGAAGCAAAGAACATGAGATCTTTAATCAAGTTCTTAATGTGAATGAAGTTCAGAGAATTCTGCAAATTAATGAAATTTTGTTTCTTTTGGTAAATCACTAGTAATATATTTCTTTGAAGAAAACAAAGAAGATACATGCTAGTAAGTGGAGGTGGGGGGCAGTGTACAAATTAGGGATTGTAATTTTCCTGCTGGTCTTCAAAACAAATTTATTACAATTTTACTTGAGGACTACATATTTTAGAATTGGAAGGAACTTTAGAAGTCCTCTGGTCTGACTTCTTCATCTTACAAGAAAAAGACTGACATCTAAGTTAAATGAATTGTTCAACATCAAAGTTGAATTGGTATTTTATGGTTGCTTTAAGGGACCTTAAATCAGAAGGACAGAATATGATATGCAGAACTTGGGAAAAGAAACCAAAATCCCTTATCTCAGACCAGTTTCCTCTGTTTCTTATGTCTAATCTGCCTAAACTACAACTATTTATCTATCCTTATTTTCCAAGGAACATGTGAAAATCATTGTTCTTACTTGCATTTTTATGCAACCCTTCTTTTTTCTGAATATTTAAGTAAACTGGAAAAGGAAAAGGAAAATGACCAATTTTTTATTTACATTTGATTTTTGCCCTTCATTTTTTAATTCCCTAAGCCAAGTATCCCATCTTTCTTTTTTTGAATTTTGGGCCCAGATCATTTTTCATGAACAATGTCCATCCCAGATATTTATACTGATGGGCCAGCTATAAGAATTGTCTATCCAACTGCAAGACATAGTTTTAACAAAAAGTCATTCTTTGTGTATTTTTCTTTGTATGAACAATTGAAAAAGAACCTTTTTAATGATTAAAGATTTCATTTAAGAAACTTTACAATGACACTATTCTTAGTGTCTCTCAGGATCCATTAATAATAATAATAATTCACATTAATATATTTTGTTAGGGCTGGCTAAATTTTTTAAATCCATTTTCTCATTTGATTTTTGAAAAACTCTATAAGGTTTGTTAGTGCAAATATAAATATTACCTTTTTATACATAAGGAAACTCAATCTCAGTTATATAAAGTGACTTATCCACCATCATATAGGTTGTGGCAGAATTAAGATTCAAACCCAGGTCTTATAATTCCACATCTCATATTATTTTCACATTGTGTCTCTAAGTTATCTTGAGGGAGGTCGACATTTACTAAATATATTCATGACTAAGGATAAGATTATCAGAAAAATGGTTAATTAAAGAAATGAGTGCTCAGCTAGATGCCTATTGTCAGTAATATGCTCCTACCAAGGTAAACCTGTGGGAGTTTGACAGATGGTGAATATAACCATAGGTGCTTGGTGAAAGCCATACACCCCACAAAAGTACACGCAGCAGTCAGCTTCAAGATAAAGATACAATAAAGAAGGTGCAGATGCATAGATGTGGCACAGGAAAAGAAAATTAGTTATTATTGTGCAACCATGAGAGTTAATCAGCAGTGGGCTTCTCCCTTCTCCCATGATTAAAAGCTTTATGAATGTTAGAAAGCAAACAAGTGTTAAATGGACAGCTCCTTCCATAGGATTGATATATTATAACTCACTTTCACTGATCTTGGAGCAAGAAGACAGCAGCCATAATCCTAATGACAGTAAAGCAGGGGGCAGCTAAATGGTGCAGTGGATAGAGTATCAGCTCTGGAGTTCAAATCTGGCCTCAGACGCTTAACACTTACTAGCTGTATAACCTTGGGCGAATTACTCAACCCCAACTGCCTCTCCAACAACATTTTAAAAGAAAAAGAGAGTAAAACAGGAGACTCGCATTCTCCCATTCAGAAGCTACCTAAGGATCAGAGCCAATTAGAGAGAGAATTATAGCTCATGAGCTGGTATTTTAGTTGGGCCTAAAATCTGACAGTGATAGAGCTTTATTAGGTTTTAATGGCATTTTTTTTTATTTTAACAAGAACAGGAGGACCAGGAAAGGCCTCTTTATGGCAGAGCAGAGCAGAAAGCCCATTTCCTTGAATAGATTTCTTTAGATATTTTTTATGACAGCATAAAGATCTTCACACTGATGAACCAACTCTAGGAGTGACCCTCCCACTACTCAGCACAGTTTTGACAAAAGGCATTCTTTATACCTTAGGTTTTTTTTTTTTATATACCCAGCATTTCCTGGGGACAACTTGAACACGGATGATGTGGTAATCTGTCTGCAGTTTGGGATGATAATTTAGCACCACAGTCAATGGCAGCTCTGTCTGTCTGTGACATCACGACCTTTCCTCAACATGTATGATCCTGGAAGTTAAGAGATTATAGAATCCTTAATCTGCTAGTATGAGTTGGTATAGTTTCCTTCTCAACCTGTCAGTTTTGATCTGGGTCCAGAGCGCTGTGTCTTATCTGCTCCTAGGAAATAGAAATCCATTCTACCTTGCCCATCTCCAGAGCAGCCAATTTAAATCACTCATCCTAAAACCCCTGATGACCAGGACAAACTACAGATTACACCAGATTATTTCCTATACTAGTTTATAAATCTGAAATGCTGCCTTTTTTATGCAAAATACTTGAGAAATGTAAACTTCTACATTTATTGTAGAAGACCATGATAAACTAGTTTCTTTTTCTTATGTCTTGGTTTCTCTTCATCTGCTCTGTTCTCTTCTATACTGGAGACATCCAGCCAGTTTTGTCAATCAACTAGCATTTATTAAATACTTAACGTGTGTCAGGCACTGTAGTAAGTACAAAAGAATAAGAAGGCAAAAATAACAAACTTAAAAAAAACAACAGCCCTTGTTCACAAGTAGTTCACAGTCTAATGGGAGAAATATGTAAAAAACTATCTAAAATGAGATAAATATAGGATAAAATGGGAGTAATCTTAGGGAAAGCATTCTGATTGAAGAAAATTGGATAAGGCTACTTACAGAAGGTGGGACTTCAGCTGTGACTAACAGTTTTCAGCTGGGATATCTAAAATAGATTGTTTTATTATCCCTTTTATATCTATTACAATTTGGCTTATTTTAAGAAACTAAATCTCAATTAAGCTTCTAAATCTAAGTCAGTGATCTCAAATCAAAACTGGGCTTTTTTATTAACTATTTGGGGTTACAAAAGCTTTAGAAACCACTCTGATAACTTGGGAATGTTAATATAAAATACCTCCAGTGAATAAATGGTCAATGAGTAACATTTTGATTACTTTCCCATGAGGTCTCATAATGACAATAGCTGATATTTGCAATGGGCTATAAAATTTTCTAAGTGCTTTACATGTATCATGTCATTTGATCCTCACAATGACTTTGTGAGGTTGGTGCAAATGAGGAACCAAGTCTGAGATGGCAAATGAGTTAGCCAGCATCAGATAACTTGTGTTGGAGGCAAGATTTGCATTCAATTTTTTCTGACTTCATGTCTAGCACTCAATCCATGATATGACTGTCTTGGTAGGAAGGCAACAGCTTTGTATCTAGAATCAGGAGATCAAATTCTCTGTCACAAACAGAATAATGAAGACAATGGTAGCCATCATGACTACAATTCTTTGTCATGCTTAAGGAAACTCAGCAACAAAAAATTTATCCTGCAATGACATTACTCTTCATTAGTACCCTCTCTACCTTTTGCTTCTTAAATAGGAAAGCTAGAGGGCAGAGTCAATAACTAACTCCTCCCAAAGCTTCCCTTAGGACTCACAGGCCAGTTTTCCCACCTGCATTCACTCCTCTGGACTGGACTCCATTATACCCCTATGTGCTTTACTTTCATTTCCTCCCCTTCCCATCTCACTTCTTCTATGTTGTCTTCTCGCATGAGATGTATTTTTGAGATTAGGGACTTGGGGATTATCTTTTTTTTGTGTTAGTATCCTCAGCAATTAGTCTGACACCTGGAACAGAGGAGGCACTTTTTTATTGGAAAACTATGGTTTTCTTCATTTGGAAAATTATGTATGATTTCCAGAATCATATTCCATTCGTGGATTTCATCCTACCAAGTTTCAGGGGCCTTTTAAGGTTCAATTAATCCTGCTAATTGTCCATATTTTGTGAATTTGTGGATAGACATCTCAGACTATGAGTTATCTTACTGGATCTTTTCTTGGAGTGTGTAGCTGATTGTTTAGTAGATACAGATTTTGGTGTCCCCTTTTTTAGCTTAAAGCAAATAGCAGAATGATGTATGAGTCACATTGCTGAAGGAGGAACATGGCACAGGGTAAGTCATGCTGGATTTTAAGCCTCCTAACTCTACCATATGCTACTTGTGTGATTTCAGGAAAGTCATTTAACTTCCCTGTGCCTCAGTTTCTTAATCGCTAAAATGAAGGGATTAGATTATATGGCCTATTACAAGGTCCTCTCTAGCTCTAAATCTGTGAACCTAGGTTCCCATTTATACAGTAGACCTTACGGTGGGGACAAGCATCTTTGTCTCACCTTCTGCCTTTTGGGTCAAACCAGCATTTGCATAAAACTAGCGCTTAATGTTTGTCATCATTTTTGTTGAAGTCCAAATGGTAGGTCTATTTTGCTCAAATTAATTCAAGAGAGAGATGACTTGAGGTGGGGGAATGAGCTTCAAGGTCTAACAAGTAAAAATTGGCTCTAAATTCCATGAGGGTAGGGATTATTTTCCCTTCTTAGCCTAGTACTCTATTCATAGTGTCACCTAACAGTTCAATGATGTGCACTGGTGGTAAGAATTTTCCACACTAAGATTCTTCAGTTTCCCAATTTAAAAAGGCAGAATATCTAATAAGACTAAAATGTATACACTTTCAACTTTTCTCAGATGCAAAGCTATCATTTTAATTCTAAGGGTATCTCCTGAAGTTGACATCATTTAAAAAATTTCCATCAGTGCCTCTCCATTACCAAGGAAGATATCACTACTGGTCACTATCCCAGGAAACAGTCATGGTCTTGGAAAATTAACACCACAAGCATCATGAAGTTTCAACACTAGCAACTGTGTGCAGAAGGCCACAGAAAGGCCAAGGGCACCCAACCAACCAGCAACTCATGTTATAAATATAACTAAGAATAAATGTACACTAAACTCCAATTGGTTCTGTTTGAGGAAAAGAGAGAAAAGAGGTCAATTGCTTTTTAAAATACGTTTTCAATTCCATTCATACATTTATAAAGTTATTCTAAGTATTTTATATTTTTTTGGTTCCATGTACACTGTCATGTCTCCATTTGACACAGGAAGTAGAAGAGCATAGCAGGAAAAATCTCTGGACTTGGGAATCATAAGTCCTGGGTTTGAGACCTCACAGTACAAGTTCTCTAAATCATATTTGCTCTCAGATATTTCTGACAGTAACAAGGATACTATACAGATTAATATGGTGGCTCATTGAATTATATTTATCTTGGATGGCTATAGACAAGACAGTGATCTAGGTCTGCAGTTAAGGCAATGAGTGTTGCATTTGGGAATGTGCATAGATGAAAACAGAAGTGAAACGAACTTTAGAAGACATTAAGTTCCAATCCCATCAATTTTATATTGGAAAGCTAGTATTCAAACCCCCATTTTCTGCCTTCAATCAATAAGCATTTATAAAGTGCTTACTCTTGATTCTGTACTGTGCTAAGCACTGGGGATACAATGACAAACAAAAGTCAAATTCTGCCTTCAATGTTTAGGTTACATTCTAAGAGACCAAGTATACCTACACATATACCCCAAGAAGAATGCAAACTGCTCTTCTCCTCTGCATCTAAAGGCTAGTGGAACCAAATCTGCCTGTAATCCCTACAAAATACAAAGATGCTTCCCTTTCCAAAAAAAAAAAAAAAAAATTAACCCATGGAGATTACACCCAGCTCTTTCTGCCCAAAGGACTATATATAGATTCCATTTCTGGATTCACTGACAAGAATGTGTAGGATCCAGTTCAGTTGTCACTCAAGTATCAATAGTCTGACTTGCAACTCAGTAGAGTGTTACTCCTCTAACCCAACAGCTCCAGCCGCTAGGCTAAAAAGGAGTACAGCAGATACAGTAGCTAAACTAGCTGGTTCTCTGCTTGCCTCAACTCATTCCCAGTTCAAATCACTAGTCTTTCTCTCAGACTATAGAAGTCCTAATCACAAACTACATGGCTCCTGCAACTGCAACTTATGTCCCCAAATCAGAAGTTATAGCTTTTCTCTAGTCAGCTAGGGGACACAGTGAATAGTATTGAGTCTAAATTCAAATTGGAACTTGTCACTGGCTGTATGATCTTCGACAAATCATTTAAACCTGTTTACCTCAGTTTCCTCAACTGTCAAATGGGAAATAATAGCATCTACCTCTCAAGACTTGTGAAGAAAAAAAGATGTTCTTTAATGCCTGTCACATAGAAGGCACTGTTTAGTAATAAATGTTGTATTACTTTCTATTGGTTCAGAATACCTGACTCAATGTAGTTGAAAGACCACTACTCACTAAATCTAGAGTAAAAAGGCCTTAGATTGACTTTAATTCTATTTACTACCTTTGTGACCTTGAATCTCCATAGTATGTTTCAACATCTAAAGTCTGAAATAAATAGTCTCTTCTGCTTTCAATCTGACTATAAGTGTATGGACCTCTTTAGAGTGCAACAAGACAATATTCCCACCTTGTCAAGATCTTTTTGGTCTTAAGATACAATAAATAGGGCAAATGAACAAATTAAAAAGGTAGAATTTCAAAAGTCCAGAAACTATACAGGAAGTAACAACCACCATTGTTACTGTTGTTGTCCTTTGAGGAAGGAGGAACAAAAAGGGACTTATGACAGTAATAAAGGGGAGCTAAAACAAAGATCCACAGGAGGAAGCCTACAGGAACAGAAACAAAAATTTGACACTGTATACAAATCCTAGATATGAAAGTAAAGGTTCTTCAATAAGTATTGAGTATATCAAAGAAAAATTCTAAAGCAAAAAAAGCAACTCAGCAATATGAAAGATGAATCAAGGAATTTTAAAAATACATTTACATGATATTTGAAAGCTTGCAAAATATAAAGAAGTTCCTCAGATATGCATGCTGGATCATCTCTAGAAGAAATTCAAAAAATATAAAATAAAAAGCAATAATTAATTTAGCCACATGAACAAATAAGCACACAAAAATGTAGAGTACTATAAAACTAAGAATATTAATAGAAATGACAATTGAAGGTACATACATCAGAGAAGAATAGGTAATGAAAATAAGATCAAAGGCAAGCCTAAGGTATAACAGAACTAAAAGCACAATTAAGATATATACAAGACTAACAGACTTTGAAAGCAGAGCAAGAAGTTCAAACTTTAGGTTAATTGGGATTTCAAATGGTATAGGGCAGGGCGGGGGGGGGGGGGGGGGGGGCGGCGCGACTGTTTGAAGAACTAAAAAAAATTTCCCAGAATGGATAAGAACAAAACACTAAATAGGAAAAAATCCCTGGAATTTGGAAATTCTAAATACAAGTCTCTCAGGCATATGATTTTACAATTTAAAAGGATAAAGAGTAGCTTTGGATATGATAAATATCAATTATATCATAGATTTAAGAGGGCAAAGATGAAAATATTAAGTTGGATTCCAAAATTGCGTAACCTACAAATTTGCATATTACTCATTGGCAAAAAAAAATCCAAAATTGTCTCAAAATGTATAAACAAAAATTACATAGATTCCTTTAAGTTGGAGAATCAAATGAAAAAATTCCTTAAAAAGCTAAGACCTATTCTTCTCAACCATTCAGATGAAATCTGTGATCCTATTGAAATGGGTAGTAAAATGCATTTTGTCACTTTTATTTTTTCCTGCTCCTACGATGTCACTCAGTATGCTGGGGTTTTTCACTGGTTTTACAAAGAGGATGCTAAGGGAACACACATGTTAGCCATCAATTATCCCTCCTGTTATTTGTAACCAACTTTTTTCCAAGAGCAGAAGTATTAAGACTTGAAAATAATCATCTGATGTCCCTATATTCAAATGGGAATAGTATTCCACACTTTCAAATATAAGGAACACAGCACAGAAATCTACCAGGGCAGGAATGGAGAAACTAAACTGTCCCTCAACGTTCTTTCTAGTCTCAAGCTTATAATGGGAAGATTGGACAGAATACAGATCAACCTGAAATAAATTGAGGAACAAGGGCAAAGATACTTTCAATGGGAATGGCTTTCTTAGGTTCTATGAATGAAAAATAGGCAAAGAAATAGAGAGGGCTGCATATTAGGACAGATAGAGGAGCTGCTAGAATTGAAATTTCACCTGTAACACTGGCTTTTACTTCCTAAGTTGGAATCTGTAGCACAGGACAAGAATAAGGATGGACAAGCTGAATACCGATTTTGAGTTTAGTCTACTGTCTGAAACAGTCTTTCCCTGGACCTTTGTCTACTTATTCTGTGCTTTTCACTTGAATGTTCCATTATAAGCCTGGGGCCCAAGTTGCCTCCTGCGGATCAGTAGTGGAGTTTCCATCTGAAGATGTCCTTTATCATTTTATTGACCAACTCTTGGTTATTTCCATTTCCTACCGGACTCCTCTGACCCTGAGTTTGCCTCTGATCAGGGACCATCTCGGTTTTTAGCCATGCATCTTTAACTCAGAAGTGTTTTCTACCTGTGTCAGGGTTGACCCCTACATAATAACTGACACATACAAATGATATTAAGGCTTTCAAAGCACTTTATGTATATTTTCATATTTGAACCTCGTTACAATCTTTTGAGGTGGCTAGAACCACCATTTTACTGACAGGGAAACTGAGGCTGAGAGTTCAAGTCATAGATATGAGGTATGAAGACAGTTCATTTTGTTCAACCCATTTCATTTTACAAATGAGGAAACTGAGGTGCAGAGAGGTTAAGTGACTTGGCCAAGGTCACACAGGTAATAAGCAGCCGAGCCAGGATTCGAATCCAGGTACTCTGACTCCAAATCCAGCATTCTTTCCTCCGTACTACATTCAAGCGGTGGCCCGAAGATCACAGGTTCCTGGCAGACATCGGGGAGATTGTGACCTGTCTCCACAGCAGAAAGCCACCATTTCAAAAGGGATTTCAGGACAGCCGGCGGAGGCCCAAGGCTCCTAGGTGAGGACCTGATCCTGCAGAGTTCCAGGAGCTGGAGCTGCGGGGTTGCGGCCATCAGCGAGGACCGCTTGCTGCGGCCCCTAAGAGTCCCAGCAGAGGCAGAGACTGGTGCCTGTCCAGAGGACCCCAAGCCATCATCCTGAGAGGACCCCAAGCCTGTCAGTCCAGGAGGACCCCAAGCCCATTTTCTGAGAAGACCCCAAGCCTGTCAGTCCAGGAGGACTCCAAGCCCGTTGATCCCAGAGAACCACAAGCCTGCAGTTCCTGGAGGACGCAAGTGCATCATTCCGGTAGGACCCCAAGCCCATTGGTCCCAGAAGACCCTAAACCCGTAATTCTGGGAGGACCCCAAAGCCCATCAGTCCCAGAGAACCCTAAAACCCGTAGGTCCAGGAGGACCCCAAGCACGTGTGGCCCAGAACTGCGGAAATGCAGCCCCCAAGGACTCTGGGCAAATCTGGCCAGAACAGGCTAAGAGGGCCCAGACAAATTGGCCCTGGAGCCAGGACTGCAGCCTAAGGAGGAGCCGGACCATGGAGCCGAACAAGAGCCGCAGCCTTGGAAAAGGCCTGGGGAGGAGCCCAAGCTGGAGCTGGATCTCCAAGGGCAGCCAGGGCGGGGTCCGCTTGCCTACTCTTGGATCACCCAACCTGGGACAGAGGAACGAGGGCCCGAGGTAGGGCCCGCAGCACTGGGAGGGGCCTCAGGAGGGTGTGGTGGGGGTCCCCCACCCACCCAGGGAGCCGCCCCGCTGTGTCAGCAGGAGGGGTAAGAGGAAGACGTCCTGTGCCCCTCAAACAATGCTGCCAGATATCTGGTAGCTTCTGTGAACCCCGAGAGGAGAACGGAGAGCCCCATCTCCAACGCCCAACCGCTTTCGAGAACAAGAGAGGGAGAGTTAGAGGAGGAAGCCCCGTGGCCACCACCATGATCTCCCTTTCCAAGCAACCCATTCCTGGACTGCTCCTCACACTGCAGAGGGATGGAGTCCAGTGCCCGCACGGGCCACAGCCTGGCCAACCCTTCCCCCTCACCCCCTCTGCCCGGCACTGGGAGCGGGAGGACGCCACGCCCCCTCCCCCTCCCTGGGGCAGGGCACCCCGTCCTCTTCGGTCCCGTTTGGCCTGCGGCCCGTCACTAGCGCAGTCAGGGCCACTGGCTGAGAGCCCAGATGCGTTTCTAGCCTTGGTCTCTTGTATTCCTTCCACCCCGGAGAGGTCAGGCACTTGAGGATGAAGGCTGGGGGAGAGAGTCCCGAGGTGCAGGGCTGCGCCCACCAGCCCTGAGCAGCTTCCCCACCGAGCGAGGGAGAGGTTTCTGGGCTGCAGCTGAGCAGGCGCGTTGAGCATGCGCCGGTGATTTCTGAGCGGTTGCTGAGGGGAATGGTTCCCGGCACGTGCAGAGACGGTTGCGTGAGCGAGGGGGCTACTGGGCGTGCGCAGGGCGGTTTTCTCAACTGCACTTGCAGGGTGGTTTACTGGGCGTGCGCACGCACGGCTGTTTCCTGAACCGTTACTGCGCAAGTAGAGACTTTTCTGGGCACGTGCAAGGAGGTTTCTACTTGGGAAACCTTCTTGGGTGTGTCCGATTTTTTCGAGGTTTGGGGGACCTGGGAGAATGTCACCCTTTAGGATGAAGTTGGAAGGACGTCAGATACATCAGAGATGCAAAAACCCAGCCAGAATGTTCCCAACGCAGGAGTAGAGGAGGCCTGGGCCAGCGCATTTTCTCCTGGCGCCCCACCCCTTTGGGGCTCCTCCCAACGAGGCCGTGGTCTCCACAGTCTGGAAGGAACAACTGCCCTGGCTAAAGTGCAGCCGCCCTTTTTTTAATTTAGCTATTATGAGAACTTGCCGCGCCCTGGGCCTCGAGCCTCCTCCACTTCCGGGACCGAGGCGCGAGGCTTCTGCGCAGCCTCCAGGCTCCGGGGATTCTCGTCCTTAATTTTCCCAATGTAAGTTTCCTCGTACTCACCGGTTTCATCGCAGTAACCGAGTCTCGACGTCTATGTTGATTTAATTTGAAGGATCTTACTGGGGACTTCCTAGAGTTTTCCTCCTGTATCCTCTTTCACAGATGTTGGATCCTGAGCTATAATTACTTTCTTTGTAGTCTTTTTGCCAATGTTTATCTTGATTGTTGAACTAGCAGGTGATCAAATGCCTCAGTGGGAGACCATATTTAACAAACATGCATTCTAAAAGGTTAATAAACAAAAACAAAATAGGGAAGGGACTTAAACACTATGATCAATATGACACTAAAAGCAAAATAAAAGAGGAACAGTATAAAACCATTGTTTTAAATCAGTTATTAAATAAGCCAGGCATAACAGATATTTGGAAAACTAAATGGAAGAAAAAAGGAAACTTTTTTGGAGTGTATGTAGTACCCTCAAAAAATGATCATATCTCAGGTAATAAAAACGTACAAAAACTCAAAAAGGTAGAACTTATACGTGGTTATTTTTAGGCCATAATGTAGTAACCTTAGAATGTTAATAGCTTCATTTTGTCAGTACATAAGTTTTTCATTTAGTGCTACTTATGTGCCAAGCTCTGTGCTTAGTGATATAATTTTACATAGAAACTTAAAATCAATATATTAAAAAGTAAATTTGTCAAAGAAGAAACAAAACAAACAAAAAAAAAGAATTAAAAACTGATGTTAAACATTTGTTGTGAGTTTATTTTGACTGTATAGTCAACCAATATGTGAAAAACTCAGTATTGAACCAAAGTCTGACTCCCACTGAGGCCAGCCTCTCATACACCTTGCTCTACTGTTCCTCAATTATTTAAAAATCTATAGGATGTAAACAAAATGATTCTTAGGAGAAATTACATACGTTATTAATAAGAAAGAAAGGAAGAAATGAATTACTAGAACCCAGAATTGGTAGAAAGGCAACAAAGTCGAAATAAAGGAAAAATGTAAATAAATGAACAGAAAAACTAAAATAATTTAACATTAATCCTTTAGAACAAGAATTATTTTTAGGAGAAGTAAAATTACAAACTGTTTGCAATCTTCTCCAAAACAGAGTATAAGTACAATCAACCAAAATGAAAAACTACAATAAATTTAAAATATTATTAAGGGCTTAATTACATTCAGCTATATACCAATACATTTTTAAAAAATCAAATATAATTGGAGGATTATTTGGGGAAAAAAGCAAAATCACGATGAATTATTGTATCAAAAAAAAATGCCAGCAATGATTTATTCTGCAGAGAGGAGACTTTTCTCTACCAGGGCCAAATGTGTTTCCAGATAAGTATTTTCAAACTTATAAAAGACCTTATTCAATGATGCCTTTATCACATTGAGGAAAACTAGGTAAGAAATAAAATTAATAATACATGCATGAACACATGTGCACACACACACATTATGGGACAGGTGATTGCACTGGTGAATTATTTCAAATTATCAAACAACAAAAGAATTTTTTAAAATAAATATTGAAAAAAAATGGAAAGTTACTTCTAATGAGAAAAAGACAGCATTCAAATATAGAAAATCCTACATTCTTCCCAAATAGAAAATTGTAGACTAATTTCCCTAATAAATATAAATAGAAAAATATTTTCTACAATATTGCCAAGACAAGAAGTATTAAGTCAACAAGTCAACACACGTTTCTTAAGCACTTACCATATGCTAAATGTTGAGGTTATTAATATGAGCAAAAAGAAAGTTCCAGCTTTCAAAGAACTTATTCTAATGGAGGAAGACTATATAAAAGACAGTTGAAAAGAGTAGGGGAGGCATAGTGAAATCACAAATGGGAATGCTTATTAAGTACTTAGTGTATTTCAGACACTGGGGACATAAGATAAATTGTTCTGTTGTGTTAGCAATACACATTGGCCAATGAATTTGATTTTGATCTTCAACAAAATTCTAGATGTTATTTGAAAGATGGTTAGTTAACATATGGAGGAAGAAGTAGTAATTACAAAGGCAGCATGGATTCATCAAAAACAAGTCATACTAGACTACTTTTTTTTGACAGAATTACTAAAATGGTAGATCAAGAGAATGCTGTAACTATAGTTTACTTGGCAAAGCATTTGATAAAGTCTTTCAAGCTGTTCTTATGGACAATGGAGACATGTGGGCTAGATTGTAGTACAATTAGATGGATTCAGAGCCAGCTGAATGGCTTGGCTGACAAAGTAATCTTTGGTAGTTCAATATCAGCCTGGAATGCAGTGCAGTATTCTCTTATTAACCCAGTCTTTTCAATGACTTGGATAAAAGCATAGATGGCATGCTTAATAAATTTGCAGATACAAAAATGGGAAGGCTATAAAAGAAACAAGATTAGCTAAACTGTTGGGCCTGATCAAATAAGATCACATATAATATTATATTCTAGAATATTCTAGAAAAACTTTACTCTAAACATATAATATTCTATATAAAATAAAAGAGATGTCAAACTTTACATTTGTATTAAAAATGACAATAATAACTTCACAATTTCAATATGGAGGAGATGTGAACAGATATTTTAAAAAGATCTGGTGATTTCATTGAATTACAGTTTGTGTTATACGACAGTCAAGAAAGCTAATGAAGTCTTAGATTTTATTAAAGAGGTATAACTTCCAAGAATAAGATAACCTTTCTTCCTCTGGGCCTGGAATCCATAAAACCCGAGTTCAAATATGGCATCAGATACTTCCTAGATGTGTGATTTTGGGCAAGTAACTTGATTTACATTTGCCTCAGTTTCCTCCATTGTAAAATGTGGATAATAATGGTACCAACTTCCCAGGGTGATGAAGATCAAATGAGATAATATTTTTTGAAATGTTTAACATAGTTCCTGGCACATATCATGCATATTGGCACATTGTGGATGTTTAATAAATGTATATTCTTCTCCTTCCTCCCCTCCTTCTGCACTCTGTACACATCTGGAGTACAGTTTTTGATTCTGAGTGCCAATTTTTAATCAGTTTAAGAAAAATATGGATAAGGCGAAAACAGGTGATCAGAATAATGACAGACATCTGAACTTCTAAAATTGTATGACCCACTTTGGGTGAATTGATAGCATTAAGTAATATCTACATAAATGGTCAGATGAACCAACCAAAGCTCCCAGTTATTTTAGGGCTCAAGCATTAGCTAATATAGTCATCAAAATCTTTTGCACATCCTAAGCATGTGTGCTAGAGAAATGCTTTGCAATGTTATGATGGGAGTGGTTGTAACGTATTTATGATGCTATTGGAAAATAATGTGAGGCAGAATGGCATATGGAGTTACTTGCTGAATAACAGAACTGAAACTTAGAAAGCATCTGGCTCAAGCCCCCATTTTACAGATAATAATAATTCCTCATATTTATGTGTAAATATGTATATATATGCATATATACATATACTACATATATATATATAAACAATGCACATTTCTAAGGATGCTGAAGTCACAGAACAGAGGAGGAACTGTGTCAGATATGTTGTGAATTATAGACTTTACTCTGGAAGGGAATTTGGAAAGGTCATCTAATTCAATGTCCTCATTTCACAAGTCAAAGAAGCAGCTTAGTTGTAAAGGTTCAGTGGCTTGCCCATGGTCCCACAGTACTAAGTAGCAAAGTCAGGATTTGAATCTGTGTCTTTTGACTTCAAAAGATTCAGGATTTCTTTCCAGTACATAAAGCTTACCTGACATAGCAGATTGCTTTTAGAAGAAACCAATGATAAGTTCCTCTCCCAAAGGCAACCCAAGCAGCCATGTAAAACATAATTTTTTTTTTCATTTTATTGGCCCTGAATTATATTCTTTTATTTGCTATGTTAAGAGAGTGAGGTGATGCAGGAAATAACATGCCTGGAATCAGTCAGACCTGAATTCAAATCCAACCTTAAATGCTAAAACACTAGTTGTGTGACCCTGAGCAAGTCATTTGAGCTCTGTTTATCTTAATCCACTGAAGAAGGAAAAGGGGAAATCACTCTTAAGGCAACTAGATGGTGAAGTGGAGAGTGCCAGGGAGACTCATCTTCTTTAGTTTAAATCCTGCCTCAGACAGGATTCTGAAATACAGCTGTGTCACCCTTTGCAAGTCTATCTTATTTGCCTCAGTTTCCTCATCTGTAAATGAACCGGAGAAGGAAATGGCAAACCACTCCAATATCCTTGCCAAGAAAACCCCTAACAGGACTACAAACAGTCAGACATGACTCAACAACAATACTTGCCACCTTAAATGTAGGGGATATAGTCCACAGAGCAAAGGTATATTCACATGAGCTGCTCTGATACAAAAATAGGCAGATAGGATGATTGGCTCAAGTAAACACAGATGACAGAAATGAGTCATTTTCTGAATATCTGTATACTCTGCTTGACCTTTCACTCCATTTAGTGGAGCCCCTTCCTCCTCTGCTGATATTCCTTCAAATGCTCTACAGTTTCAATGTTGTTAAGACAAAAGCAATATATTTTTCTAGTCACAGATGGATCCACAGATGGATGGAAAACTCCACTGAATAGTGTGTTGGCAATGTGACATCCAACATCTGAATGACATCCAACGAAGAGCATACGGGACAAACCTGTAGCCTGCAGTGTGGTTATACTTAGCTCAATCCACTGGGTGACACATTTGTTTCCTGCCAGGACCAAGGGAGCGGAGACCAACAGTTCCATGAATGGAAAACGTCACCAAATGAGCAGCATTGCTAGGGTGACCAGAAACCAAAGTGGAGCTTCCTCTGTGGTAGTTGGCCACGTAAATCAGTGCTGGGGGGAAAAAGCCCTGACACAACCTCAGCCTGATTTTACAAATGGTACAAATGTAACACAGGCAACACATCAAAATGTTCATCTCAGAAATCAAAGGGCTAGTAGAAATGGCATCTTGCTGACCCAATAATCTTGCATCCAAACCAGAATATCAGCTCTCCACAGAAAATGAATAGGAGGTACAAAAAGCAAAAGTTACATATCCCATATTTTTGCTATGAATTAGAAAACAATATCCACCAAAGATCTCCTCAGAGGTTTCATAATTGCAGAGGGATAATCTTGCATTTTCCAAGGCTTTAATAGTACAGTGCAATTTGGAGTCAGAAAATCTGGATTCAAATTCTGGGTCTGTTGCTTAATCCCCACATGTCTTTAAGTAAATATCTTCCTCTCTCTGGATCTTAACTCTTCTCATTTGTAAAATGAGATAGTTGGAATATCCTTAAAGGAAAAGGCATAAGCCTACTAAACCAGAGACTGGATTCAGAACCATTGAGAGTAAATAATCTTCAGGCAGCTCAGGGAAATAGTGGATAAAGCACTGTACTTGGAATCAGGAAGAACCTGAATTTGAATCCTTCCTCACAAATTCACTAGTTAGGTGACCATGAGTAAATAATTTACCCTCTCACAGTCTCAGTTTACTTAAATGTAAAATTAGAGCATTGAATTTGGTAGCTTCGAAGGACCCTTACAGCTCTAAATCTTTGATCTTTTGACCCAATTCTTAAATAACCGCTACAATCCCTTCCAATAAATCATTTGATTCTATGTATTTTGTATCTCCAAGCCAGGTTCCAAAGAGAAGCCAAAACCCAATGAAATAAACAAGATTTTCAGTCAATGTAATTTGATTTTTCTTCAGTAAATCGGCTGCTGACCAGAAACACTTCTTAGTATGGAGCATGCATTATCCATATTACTTACTGTAATAGAAGCACCAAGGTCTAGATTCTTTGTTTTCCCAAGTCACAATGAAGGTCCTCTTTATGCTGCTTTAGCCTTGGGGACCACGGGCATGATTCTTTTTCCAAGAAATATAATGTTCAAAATTGTTCTTTCTCTAGAAGGCCAGGTATCCAAGACTTAAGAGCTCTCAAACTTAGGTTCTATCCCCAAGCCTCTAAGTCTCCTTTTTCTGGCCAGAAAGCTAGGTTCAGTAAACATACTGTGTAGACAGTCAAAATTTCCCTTTCTCTGAACAGAAGGTTGTATTCAGGATCATTGTCCATGAACTTGTATTTTGGGGACAAACATTCTTCCACCATGTGCTTCTATAGAAAATCTATCAGTCACCCAGCTGCTGACATCTCTTGGACTGACAAAATTCACATTTCACTCTCATTTCAGACATCATGCTACCTTTGCCATGTGCTTCTGCCACAAGTCACCATCAATTTCTCCTTGAGATAAGAAAATAAGAAATTCCTTCCTTGTCCCAAATGGGAAAGTGGAATAGTTGAACAAGAGAGTCCCCAAAAGAAGTGGAAGTAATACTTTTTAAAGGGATAACTTCGACAAGTTTGGCATTTTGAGGGCCTTCATTTAAAGCCAACTGGGAGTGATTAATTCTACTCTTAACAAAACACTAATATAAAAGAGGTATGCTAAAAATCAATCTGAGGGAACTCCTTGACCAATCCCCTTCACCTTATACTCAAAGATGATCATTTAACCCTCACAATAACCACGGGGTGAAGGGAGGAAGTGAAGGTAATACAAGTGCCATGATGCCCATTTTACAGATGAGCTGAAAGTAAGGTTCAGAGATCAAGAGGCACAGTGATCAAGTTCATCCAAGCTAATAAGCAGCAGAGCCAAGACTTAACCTCAATCCTTCTGATTCTCTTTCCCTCTCTTTTTCTCTCTTATGTCTCTATGACAAGGTTTATCCAATATGTTATTTATACAAACAACGTAGTATGGACACTATTGTTGATTAAACCATTAATTTATCTAAAACAAATTTATTTCAAATAAAAACTCCCCCCAGAAGACAATTGACCATGTTTTTCTTCTTATATTTCTGATACTTAGTCATTACTACATTCCCTGAATGTTTCCTTCTAGTTTTAAACTAATGGAATCTCAGCATTACAAGGGAGCTAAAGAGAATCCATTTCAACCCATATAAGAAACATGAATCTCTTATGATATACTTTTATAATTTCTCAAAACAAATTGTCATCCATCTTCTTACAACTTTTGCCTATATAACTGCTCGTTCCCTTCAGCTATGGCAACTATAAAATACTTCACATAGTGCTGTCACATAGTAAGAGCTATATAAATATTAACTATTATTAATAAATTTAATGCAACAGACATTTATTAAGTATCTGATAAGTATAAAATCTCTGTGCTGAGTGCTAAGGCATAAAGACTTAAATGTGACAGCCTCTACTCTTGGGGGAAGGGACTGGCACATTTGAAGTTTACTTCAAAATTCCAGTGGAGCAGCTAAGTCCTTTGCAGGACCAAGGTCACTAGGAGGTACTCTCTCCTTCCCCTCCTCATAGTATCTTTACTTTAGTGATGATTTCTCTTTACTATAGCTAACTCTGCTTAGTCTGCTACCTTCCTCTATGGATTTAACCTGCCAGTCAATGACATATTCAGGCTTCCTGACATATTCCTTTAATGGATTCCTCCAAACTCTTTTTCTTGGTAATCCTATTGCTCTTCTAAGTCTGTTTCATATTTACCACTCCTGGTCTCTATTTTATGTCTTCATTTTGTCTTTAACCTCTTCCCCTAAATAAATGTCCCTTTTGAAAGGAAAAAAAATTCCAATAGAGCTGTCATTTTATTGATATGGGTATAGTAGCTAGAGTACTGCATCTGAAGTCAGGCTGCTCTCAGTTCAAATATTGCCACAGATACTTACTAGCCTTAATATCCTGGGTATGTCACTTAATTGGTCTCTTTCATTTTTTTCACCTATAAAATTGGGATTAATATAGTACCTACCTTGGAAGTTGTTGTAAGGATGAAATGTGAAAACATCTGTAAGATATTTTACAAATCTTAAAGTGCCATATAAATGTGACTATTATTATCCATTGCTCATTCAGCAAGTACATTCTAAAGTATAAGGAAAAATGATTTTTGTAAATTTTCTGCTCAAAATTTGACTCTACAAAATTCAACTCATTTAAGACCTTCATAATCAAGTGTCACTCTATAAGTTTTATTTCGAATTATTTCCCACCATCTAGCCTTCTTTGAAAAATATTTCATTTGAAATCTTTTGAATTTATGTTTTCTAAATTCCCCATCTCTCTACACCATCCAGAAAGCCATCTCATATAAAAGAATATTTTTTAAAAAGAGGAACAGGAAAAAAATCAGCAAAACTGATTATATTATATTATTATATCATGATTATATTATAAAATATATTGATATATATTGAAAAAAAATCTGAAAATATATACAATGTTCCACGCTTGTGAGTCTTTACTTCTGCAAGAAAATTCCCTACATATTCTTCATAATTAACCAAACTGCTATTCTTACCATCCCCAATAGACATCCTGTGCTTCCATCAAAAAAAATACTTTTGCTTCTACACTATTCCATCCATCTGAACTTGTCTTCCCTTACCATTCCAGGCAGCTCATCCCCACTTGAGATCTACTCTCTCCCTCTCCATTAAGGTCTCTCACAGAATCCCAACATATCAGAGCTGGAATTCTGAAGCCACACAGGCCCCTCTTCACAGAATACGAGTCCATTCTACAGCACTAACAATATTTGGTCTGTGAATACCTTTCTCTTTTTTTTTTTTTAATTTTTTATTTAATAATTACTTTATATTGACACTCGTTTCTGTTCCGATTTTTTTTCCCCTCCCTCCCTCCACCCCCTCCCCTAGATGGCAAGCAGTCCTTTATATGTTGGATATGTTGCAGTATATCCTAGATACAATGTATGTTTGCAGAACCGAACAGTTCTCTTGTTGCTTAGGGAGAATTGGATTCAGAAGGTATAAATAACCCGGGAAGAAAAACAAAAAATGCAGATAGTTTACATTCGTTTCCCAGTGTTCTTTCTTTGGGTGTAGCTGCTTTTGTCCGTCATTTATCAATTGAAACTCAGGTCTCTTTGTCAAAGAAATCCACTTCCATCAAAATATGTCCTCATACAATATCGTTGTCGAAGTGTATAATGATCTCCTGGTTCTGCTCATTTCACTTAGCATCAGTTCATGTAAGTCTCGCCAGTCCTCTCTGTATTCATCCTGCTGGTCATTTCTTACAGAACAATAATATTCCATAACATTCATATACCACAATTTACCCAGCCATTCTCCAATTGATGGGCATCCAGTGAATACCTTTCTCATGGAGATCACCAATGAGGAGGAATTTAACACTCATTCTATTTTAAGGCAGTTTACTAGAATTCCTTCCTTCCTAGAATTATTGCTTATCATGCCCTTTGGGCTCAAGAAAAGCAAGTCTAGTCCTTCCTCATATTTTTTAATTATTGTTCAGCCATTTTTCAGTCATATCTAACTCTTCATCACCTCATTTGGGATTTTCTTAGCAAATTTCCTGCTAGCACTTAGTTATCTTCAAATATTTCATGGGTTTTGCTGCAAGATAGAACAGGTATAGCCCATTCTGTGTTTGTGAACAAATAGAAATTTTCCTAATCAATCAATAAACATTTATTAGACACCTACTATCTGCCCATCACTGTGCTAAGTATTGGGGATACAAAGGGGCAAAAGACAATGCCTGCCTTCAATGAGCTTACAGTCTAAAGGGGGAGAGAACCTGCAAACAAATATATACAAACAAGCTATTAAAAGAATTAATAGGAGAAACTTTTAAAAAGAAGGTATTAGAATTATGAGGGGTTTGGAAAGGCTGCCTATGACAGATTGGACTTTAATTATGATTTAAAGGAAGCCAGTAAGGTCAGTACTCAAAGCAGAGAAGGGAGAGTATTTCAGGCCAGAGCTGAGAGACAGAGAGTCTTGTTGGTGACAGAGCCAGGAGGCCAGTGTCACTGGGTCAAAGAGTGGGGGAATAAGGTGTAAGAAGACTGGGAAAGTTGCAGGACCTTGTTGATGAAGGGCTTTGGATTCCAAACTGAGGAGTTTATGTTTGATCCTAGAGTCAATAGGAAGTCATTGGAGTAACTGAGCAGGAAGTAACATAATCAGATCTGTGCTTTATGGGTGTGCTTTATCTATGCTTTATGACTTTTTTGGCTAAATGAAGGCTGGATTGGAGTGGGAAGAGATCTAAAGCAGGCAGACCCTCCAGCAAATATTGCAATAGTCCAAGTCTGAGAGGAGGAGGGTCTGTATCAGAGGGATGATTGTGGAAGGAGAGAAAAGGGGCATGGAGGAGAGACTTCCCAAAGATAAATTCGATGGGTCTTGGCAACAGCTTAGCAATAGGGGTGAGAGAGAGCAGTCACCTGAGTTGTGAACCTGAGGGACTGGAAGCATGGGGTTATCCTCTGCTATAATAAGGAAGGTGGAAATGGAGAAGGATTTAGGGGGAAAGACAAGGGAGGTTAGAACACAGTGAGTTTTAGATGTCTTCTGGACATCTAGATAGAGATGTCCAAAAGGCAATAGGAGATAAGAGATTAGAGGTTGGCGGAGAGATAATAATTAAATCCGTGGGAGCTGATGAGATCACCAAAGAAAGTAGTCTAGAAGAGAAGGCCTAGGACAAAACCCTTTGGGACATCTGGTGCCTTTGGCCAGGTGCCACTCTCCCCTCCGGTCCCACAGCAGGCCTTAGAGAACCAGGTCAGCTTGGACCAAGTGATTTGCCTTATTTTTAGCTCTATAGACCCACATCTTCATTTCTCCAATCAGAGATGCATGGGACCAGGAGGATGAGGAGGCAGTGGTCACATGTCTGGCATCTCTTTTGCATGGTTAAGTCCCCAGGACTTTACATGTGATTCAGCAAATACTGTGGTTGGTAGATAGGGTGAGTCTTTGTTTATATGCCCAGAAATCTTGAATCTGGCTAACACAGGTTCTAATTTATGTGCCTTCTCAGTCTTCTGCAAGCTAAATATACCCTGTTCCCTTGAATTAGTATGGTGTTGTTTTGAGCCCCCTTGCCATTGTAGTCAGCCTCATTATTACAACTTGTCAAAATAGGATTTGTTATTTTGGCTAACATATCATACTGTTGGCTTATATCGAGTTTGCAGCCCTGTAAACCCACTCTTCATCCCACTGGGTTCTTTTTCAGATGAATCTAGCTATACCTCTAATACTCAGGTAATTGATTTAAAAAAAAACTCATATTTAGAAGTTTCAATTAAATTTCAACTTTTAAGATTTGACTACTCATTTTATCCCATCAAGACCTGTTTGCTATCAGTTTTGTCATACAGCATTGTACCTATTTCTCCCAGCTTGGTAGCATTTGACAATCCCATAGGATTACTACTTGTGCTCAAGTCATTAATAAAAATATGGAGGAATAGAGTACAAATGAGAAATCCTTAAAGCACTCCACTGAAGATCTCCCTCCACATTAACACTGGGCCATCAATATTTGGGTACAGATATGTGACCAATTCTGAATCTTCCTAATTAATCTTTTATACTATTTATCTTTATTGTTGCTAAGGATTGCATGAGAGATTTTGTCAATTTTTTTTTTCTGAGTTGTTTGTAAACTGCTTATAGGAGTTTGCCTGGAGCTACCATCTGGTAACTCTGTCAAAAGGAGATTATGGGTTAGAAACTTAGGTTTGAAAGGGACCTTTGAGGCCATCTAGTTTAACCTACTCATTTTATAGATGAGGAAACTGAGTCTCAGAAAGGCTAAATAGCTTGCTTTTGCAACATCCAGAACTGGGAATCAACCCTGGGCTGGGATTTGAACTAAAATTTCAAATTCAGAGCCCCTCCTTCTTTCTTATTCTACCATCATTGATATTATCTCTTCTCTCATTGTTTCATGTCTTAAATTTTTCTTCCTTTTTTATTTTCTTTAAGTCCTTTGCAGTTTCCTTCTTTCCTATTCAAGATGTATTTTCATATATAGCCGTGGGCTAGACATTTCCACTTAAGTGTCAAATGAATAGTGAAGAAGATAAATATTTTCTGAGTACAAAAAAACTCATAAATGCTTATCAGTTTTTTTTAAATTCACAAAGTTGAAAATGATGCCTATTATTTTGGACCGTGGTATTAGGATCCAAAAAGAAACTCAATGGGGAAGAACACAGGCTATGACTAGTAAGAAGAAATTCGATAGGGATGCATCCAAAGTCTTCCTTTTGATTCATTAAATCAAGTGGCCAAATACAATATAGGGAAGGTATAGCTAAACAATAATTCAAGTGAAAAAGACTTGGGAATTTTGATGTGATGCAATGAATTCACAATGTGACATAATAAGAAACCAAGGACATTTTCAGCTGCGTTGATAGAGGAAATTGTTCAAAACGGGGGAAATGATGGAATCATAGAGACTACTCCATTCAGTCTTTTGTTTAAGTCCAGGTAGAAGGATGACATGACCTGTTTTTGATACAGGTCAAGTTCCATGTTTTCTGCAAAGTTTCTGGTTTCAAATATTTCTTTTGGAAATTATCTTTTCTTTCTCCAATTTCACAGAACTTCTTGTGGGTATTTATCATGAATGCTTAGCCTGGAGAAAAAAAGTCTTGGATGAGATATAATGAGTATCTTAAAGTGTATAATGATTCAATTCAACAAACATTTATAATGTCCCTACATATGCAAGGAACTAAGATAGGTCATGAGGGATACAAAGGCAAAAAGAAATTTTCCTTCCTCTCAAAAAACTTATGTTATTACTGCGTGTATGAGAGAGAGAGAGACAGAGAGACAGACAAAGAGGGATTGAGAATGTATAGAGGAGAAGGGGATGACTCAGTTACAAAGATAAGTAAATAACAGGTAATTTGAGCAGGGAAAATCATTAATAAATAAAATTGTCCTTTAGAAGAAGAATTAGTTTTGTTCTGCTTGGTTAAAGAGGGAAGAACTTAGCACAATAGGTGGATGTTTTGGAAAGGAGATTTCTGCTTAATATTAAAAAAAAAAACAACTTTTTAATGAAGTGGAATTCATCTCTCTCTCTCTCTCTCCCCAAGGTGGTGACTTCTCACTCACCATGGTTTCTTCCTCAGAAAGTTGTTGACCTCTTGATCCGGAGAGATTTCTGTTCAGCTTCCTTATATATCTTGTGATTCTGCAAGTCTTTGATTTGAATTTTTATATTGCAGGTATTTGTACCTAAATCCTCTCTTTTGTTTGATTGTATGTCCTTTAGAATAGAATAATGTTTTATTTATCCATATATTCTCAACAATGCCTTGTACATTGCCTCATCTCACCATACATAGGTGCTTAACTCCATAAATGTTTATTGAAACATTGATGTCTTTGCTTTTAAGGAAAAGCAATGTTTAAAAAATCTCTACAAAAAGCACCAAGTCAGCACAATATAACACTCAGAATCTAAAAAAAGGCAACTTGGGCTTTGGCCAAAACAGTCAATTCCTCTGGCTTCACTAAGCACAAAGGTCAAGGACTTTGGGTCTCAAATTTATTGCAAACCACTTGATCCATCTTTCATTGTGACATAACTTCTATTTCCTAAGTATCTGTATTTAATTTGGTATTAAAAAAAATAACCTTAGATTAAAATTCAATGAAGCTTTGGTGCATATCTGAACTAATTTCCATGCTTCAGTTATTTTGTCTCAAGGGTCACTTAGGAGTGTTTATATTCTCACTATTTAAGGTAATTCAAAGTTCTCCAGATCCAGTGAGATCTCACAGTCCAAAATATCATTACGGCTACAAATTTACTCTGCCCCAAAGTAGCATCACCAAATGGCCCAGGTTGCCCCTCCCTACTAAAGACGCAAGGATTCAGCACCACTGCTTTCTGGATATTTTAACCTCTCAGGAGGGAGTACAGCTGAGTAAGAGCCAAAATAGCTCCGCGATTCCAGAAATGACAGACAAGAAAGCAAATAGAAATAGCATCAATGAGCCACACAGCTCAAACAATCCCAGAGAGAATTCAGCTCTCTTCACAATGTCAGGTTCCAGAATCTCTGCATTCAGTTGTGGCATTCTTGGCAAACCCCAGTATAAATTCAAATTATTTCCTCCAGCTTGAAGATGATTTTCCCTGGTTGACTGCATTGTGATGTCCCTTAACAAAACTGTCTCAAGTATTCACATTTTATATTTATTTTGGATATTCTGGGATTTGGATACACATTGGCTAGAGTTTGGTTGGTTTTGCAAAATACATGTGATAACTTATATCACGTTGGCACCCAGCAAAAGCCATACCTAATTTAACCTAAGAATAAAAGCAATATGGGAAAAATCTAGAAGTGAATGGATACCACAGAAAAAAATCCTGGGATCAGAGAATAATTTACATGTTTATAAAATGGTAGAACTTTTAGCTGGCAGGAGCACATGCATTTTCTCCTTGTACAAATGAGGAAACCAGGCGGACTAGAGCATAAGGGGTTTACCCAGCTGGTGAGTGGTAGAGCTGAAACTCGAATCCCCGGTCTCCCATCTGAGTCTAAAGCTCAGGATCTTTAGCAATCTCCTTGTGTCAGTCAAAAGGTGATAGGAGAGCCTACCCACTACTGTCAGAGTGAGATTGCCCCAGGGCATAATCCGACCTCAGGGCAGTGGTCCCATGGGATGACCTACTCTTTGTGCCTTTTAGAGGGATCATGGCTCCCTGAGAAATGAGGGCTAGGGACCTACTTTGTGGGGGTCACCTTGCTGCTTTTAGTGCCCAGCTAGCTTCTGGGGGAAGGAGTCCAGACCTGGGATGTAATGGGCTGAGGCTTGAGTTGATGCACTGAGGTCCAAGCACATGAGGCTAAATAGTAATTGGACCATATTCTATTAATATATAAGCTTGGAGAAATATTGGCCCCCACCCACTCTTTGTGCAAGTCCTGATGTGTTGTTAAGGAAATGACGATTTTGGTGGGTGGAGGCAGGGGAGTGGAAAAGGAAAGGGAGGAGAGACTGCTTGCTTTTGCCATTGCCACGACTTTTCAACTCAGATCCCCCTCTGTTAGCTGGCTTCCTGTCGCAGCTGCCCATATTGCTATCGCAATCTTTCTTGTCCATATTGCTATCGCAATCTTTCTTGTCCATATTGCTATCGCAATCCTTATTCACCTCTTCACTTCAGTAAAGATTGAAGATTTTCCCCTTAACCTGAATTCCTGATTCCGGCTGATTTTAAATACGTGGTCATTACACTGGGACCTAAGTGATGTAGAGGATGGCCAGTGTGTGGAAATCCCAATGGCTAACCAGTCCGAAGCCGGGAATCTCCAGTTGGGGGAGGAGGGTAGACTTGGACTTGGTCACAATTTCTTAGAGACCTATATTGGGCTGACTCCAGGCTGCCTCTTACTCAGTTTGAGGCTTCATGTTTGTAGCTGACATTCTAGGCTTTCAGAAGAGACTCCCTCCCTGCCCTACCCCTCTGCAGATGGGAATCAGGAAATAAGTCCCATAAGAGAGACACTTTCGAATTTAACATCAGCCTAGAATATGGGAGCTGGAAAGGACCTCGAATCCCTTCATTCTACTCTAAAGGAAACTGAGCCTCAGAAAAGTGAGGTGTCAGAGAGCACGTGGCCAAAAAGTGCTGGAGACAGAATCAGAATCCAGGTCTCCTGACTTCCAGTGTAGGACTCCACTTGGAAGCTCGAAAAACAAGGGATTTAAAGTGGTTCTTCACCCATTCTGAAGAGCGGCTGCTGTTCCCATGGAGAAGAAGATAGGAAGCAATGGGCACGAGGGACAGCTCAAGGGGCGCGGGTAGCTGGAAGGAAGGCACCGGAGAACAAGCCCAGGGCACACTGTAATGGGTCAGCAGAGAGCGAGCGAAGGCCGTTCCCAAGGGGACTTTACAAATAGGCCGGGCCTGTGTGAGCTGCTCAGGCCGCCTGGCTGCTGAGGTCCCGGCAGACGCGCCCGGTCGCCTCTCAAGGTCCTTCTCTGACCCAAACCTTGCGCTTCCATCCACAACCCTTCGGGGAAGCCCTGCAGAGCGGGGTGCACTCCTGGATGCCCAGGTCAGTCCCTGTTCAGACTCTTCTGCAGACTGGGAGCCCCTTGAAGGCAGGGCCCCATGTGGGGCTTTCCCCATGGCCAGAGCCAGGCCCTAGTAGGAGGAGAACGTGTGCTTGCTGGCTGACTGCTCCCCTGCAGGTATGGGCCCTTATTCCTAACTGTCTCTGCAGATCCCAGTCCCCACGCAGCCCTCCGATGCTGCTGCCCTGACAGAAGAGACCGTGCGGCCAGGAGCCCTGAGACGGCACTTCTAGGCTTGCAAAGCTCTTGGCACAGGCGGTCTCATTTGAACCTCCCCAACAACCCTGTGAAGGGGTTTATTGTTATCACCATTTTGCAGATAAGGAAACTGAGGTACAGAGAGCTACTGTCTGCACTGGGACTTGAACTCAGTGCTTCCTGACTCGAAGACCAGTGGGCCTATGAGCTTAGCTAGAGTCCTGGAAGCTTTTATGTCTGTGAGGAAGACCTAGGTGGAAAGACAGCCTCAGTCATTTAAGAGCTGGAGGATTGTGGCAGCTGGATGGCACAGTGGACAGGGCAGTGTCCTGAAGTGAGGAGGACCTGAGTTCAAATCCAGCCTCAGACACTTGGCTACTAGCTGTGTGACCCAGAGCAAGTCACTTAACTCCAAAAACCTGTGTCTTGCCACAAAAAAGAAAAAGAAAAGAAAAACTGCTGAATGATCCTAAGAAAGCTCTTTGCATTGGATTTCTCAACTATAAAATGAGGATAATAATAACACCTACCTCACAGGGTTGATGTGAGAATCAAATGAGACTATTTGTAAAGTTCTTAGCACAGTGCCTCATATCGGAGATACTTAAATAATTGTTCATTTGTTTCCTTCCCTTCTTCTTTCCTCCCATCATCCTCCCTCCCACCCTTCTTTCCTCTCTTCTTTCTTCCTTCCTTCCTTCCTTTTTTAAAATCTTTCCATCCATTGCTAACCCTAATCTTATTTTTAAATAATATTTTTTTCCAATTACATTCAAAGATTTTTTCAACATTCATTTTTATAAGATTGCGAGTTCCAAATTTTTCTCCTTTTCTTCCCCCTGATATGGGTCATATTTGTGCAATCATGTAAAACATTTCCACATTGGTCATGTTAAAAAAAAATTTAACAGAACAAAAGGGAAAACACACACAAAGAAAGTAAAAATAGCACGTTTCAGGTTCCATAGTTCTTTCTCTTGCTATGGATGGCATTCTCCATCGTGAGTCCCTTGGAATTGTCTGGGATTATTGTATTGCAGAGAAAAGCTAAGTCAGTTATAACTGATCATCACATAATATAACACTGTCACTTTTGAGGAAACTGTGGCTTTAATTAATCAATCCATAAATAAACCAGCAAAGATTTATTTAGTACATGCTTAGTACTCGACATTCTGCTAGGTCCCAGACAAAAGTGAAAGTAGACCCTGTACTCAAAAGGCAGAGAGAGAGAGAGAGTGATACATATATTATATTGATATATATGCATACACATATACAGATGTGTATAAGCAATATGTATGTATGTAATATATGTATATTTATGTGTGTGTACATTCATGTGTATAAATGCATTTGACAAAAGCATGTGAATAGCTGTGGATATATGCATATAAAAATGGCGCAATAAATACATATAGATATATACACACATGTATAGATATATACATAGATATATAAATACACACATAGTGCATATACATTTATACTAGATACACACATTCATACATATGTACATACAGATATATATGATCCATATATGTTCTTATATAGACAAAAGAAGTATGATGAGTGTGCAGGATGTATTTGGCAATGCAATTATACATATGTGCATGTATCCATAAAGTAGATATAACTTTAGTGACTGGAGTGTGAGGTAGGCAGACCCTGGCAGCTGAGGGGGAATCAGGAAAAGCCTCCAGTGCTTCTGTTATGCCTTGACAGAACCTAGGATTCTCGGTCAGAATGAGTAGTTTGTCCAAGATCCTATGAGTTTGCAGTTATTACCCCCATTTTACAGATGAGTAAACTGAAGCAGAGAGAAAGAACATGGCTTGTCCAAGGTCACTGAGATAAAGAGCTCAGATTTTCTGACTTCAGATCTAGCACTTTTCTCCAGTAGGTCTATGTTCTTCTTGTTCATTCAGTCTAGTCTTGTCTGGCTCTTTGTGGTCCCATTCAAGTTTTTCTTGGAAGAGATTCTGGAATGTTTTGCTATTTCCTTCTCCAACTCATTTTATAGATGAGGAAACTGAGGCAAACAGGGTTAAGTGACTTGCCCAGGGTCACACAGCTAGGAAAGCTCTGAGGCTGAGAAGATGAATCTTTCTGACTCCGGCGCCTTCTCCACTGAGCCATCCGGCTGCCTTTGGCTTAGTCCTATGTCAGAAAGTCAATCTACAAGAGCCACGTGCTGTGCTAGAGCATGGGAAGGATTAAATATGAGCATAAACACTTTGGAGAATATAAGATGCATTATTAACACAGAAGAAAAAACAAACTCTCTTTTGCAAGACTTGCTGAGCCCAACCAACCACCTGAGACAAGCATCCCTGCTCAAGGGTAGCTCAGGACAAAGACATCATCATTCTTGGAAAAACAGTTCTAAGGAGATATGACAGTGGTGGTGAGTCAACAGCATCATACACACAAAGGACTTGCGTTACTTGTAGCGTTCTAGCTCTGAGTGCTCACACCTGAATTTCCTTGGAAACCTGCTAAACCGTGTGAGGAAAAGCAGGATTGTATACCCGAGGTGGAGAAATTGTCACAGCTGACCTGTATATTTAAGAGTTGGAAGAGATTACCTCATGGATTTTTATGTCAACCTCATGAAGTACTTTCAGTGACAGCCCCATTTTGCAGAATAGGAAAATGAAGTTTAGAGTAATTCGGTAATTTTCTCTTGGTCATACCACCGGACCAAGACTTGGTCCCTCGTCTTCAAGGAGCTTATAATACAATACAATAAAGATAATGAGCCTGATTTGTCAACCAGTGATTTGACCCCAAAAAAGAAGAGCTCATGAGGAATATCTTTGTCAGAACTTGGGACTTGGGTTGGGATCATAAAGAAAGAGAAGACTCCACAGAGGTTAGAAAGAATGATATAATGAGCAGGGAAGAGCAGCATAAAAATGATAGGAGAAATATCCAAGGAACAGGAGGAACAGTGTGGCCAGAGTGGAAGGATAGAAACTCAGTGTTCAAAAATTAACCCCCTAACTTTCCCTCCTTCCAAAATTATTAATATGGAGGCGGCTACCATCCTCCCCATCACCCAGGCTCCTAACGCAAACATTGTCATCTCATTATCTCAAATCTGGTACCAAGGTCTATTGGTTTTACTTTTTGTCCCATCTCCCATGGTCCTTATCACCTCACCTGGGCTGCTTGGTCTGCCTATCATTAATCTCTCCCCACTCCAGTTCCTCCTCCATTCAATCATCAAAGTGATTTTCCCCAAATGCAGATCTCACCCATCCCCACTCAAACTCTTCTAATGCACAAATTCTAGAAATTCCAGGATCAAATAAAAAATACTCTGAATAGAATCCAAAATCTCTAATTATACAGCTCCCACCTGCTCTTCAGTCAGGGGCGCTGGGATCCTTGCTAGAAATGGGGCCTTTTTTCTGGCTTGTCCCCCATGCCTTGGATGCTTTTCCCCATCTCTGCCCCAGAACTTTTCTGAATTCCTCAAGTTCCAGCTAAAATCTCACATACAAGAAACTTTTCCTAATCCCTCCTAATTCTAGAGTCCTCCCTCTGTTGATTATTTCCTATTTATCCTGGAAATATCTTGTTCATATGTTATTATTTGCATGTTGTCTTTGTTATTAGATGGTAAGCCCCCTGAGAATAGGGGATGTCTTTCACCTTTCTTTATATCCCCAGTACTTAGCACAATTCTCTGCACATAGTAGGTATTCAATAAATGTTTATTGACTGACTGATAGGAGCTAAATTTAGAAAGGGAGATCAGAACCAGTTTATAATGACTAGACTTTATATGATAAGAAATTGGGAAATGTTGAAGATTTGAGCAGAATACAACATGAAAATGATGTTTTAGAAAGATTAATCTGATAGCCATTTGAAGTATGGGAAGGGGGAGGTTAGTGTCTAGAAGAACAATTAGTTCTCCTAGAATTAATATAATAATTATATTAACTAAAATAATAATTATTTTATTTTTATATTTTTATTATATCATTTATAATGATATAATATGATAATTATTATATTAACTAAAATAATAATAATCTCCTGATAATAATGAGATTATTACAGTACCCAAGCATAAAGTGGTGAGGATTTGGAGCAAATTAAAGAGACTCAGAGCAAAGACAAAGATAGAATCAATAACAGTTGCTCATCAGAGCTAGCACAGCTTTTTACTCTAATGAACTTATGTGAACATAGTTATTTGCTGGTTATCTCCCCTATTAGAAAGGGAAGGGTCAAGAATGGCTGTGGGATTTCAAAGCTTCTCAAGAATCCTGAGGAGGGGAGTCAGAGAGAATAGGCATGGGGCCTACAAGCATTTGTTTAAAATATGAATACATGAAAATTAAAAGAATTTAAAAAGTTTCTTAATAGTGTTTTCAATATTTTCATACAAGAGTTAGGATTCGTTTTTGCCACTGACACAAACAGTATTTAGGAAAACTGAATCGACCTGATTTTCAGCGATAATAAGCCTGGGGTTTTTTGCCCTTTGCTTTGTTGGAACAGAGTAGACTGACCGACCTTGTTAGCTTACTAAAACTAGCAAGGGAAGATGCAGTTCCCTGGAGAATGCTCAGTCCTCAGGACAGAGCAGTAAGAAGCTCCACTTCTCTCTCCTTTACCTCCTGCAAACCTTCCTTTGAAGTATTCATTTTTATGTGGCTTTTATGGCATCCAAGACGGCTCCAATGGTCCTCCTGCAGGATGCATTAGGAGAGACAGTGCCCAGGGGTAGGGAGGCAATTGTTTCACCGTACTGTGCCACGCCATGTGTGGGTATCATGCCCAGTGTGGGTTGGCACAGTCAGGACTTCGAGGAGCTGGAGAGTGTCCGGGGGATGGCAAACATTACAAAGTCCATGGCTTTAAGCCATATGAAGATCCCTTGAAGGAACTAGAGACAGTCTAGACAAAGACAATCTTGGGAACCTTTCAGGAAGAACATGATGGCAATCTGAGTATTTAGGAAGGGGCATTTTCTAGACAGAGGATTAGACTTGTTTTGCTTGGCCCAGAATGGGCCATTAATGAGGACAGAGCATTGATGGTAGGCCCCCAAAAAGTGTTCCCCAAATCTCTCCATCAGGTTGCTTCCTGATGAAGCTGATTCTCTACCATCTCCTCATACACCGAACAAGGGATAGTCTCTATTGTTCCATCAGCGCATGAGTGTCCAGCTCTTTGCTGCTCACTCCGATTGAGGGAAAAACAGACTCTAACTAGAGAGCTCAACTTTGCTTGCCATAGAGTTCCAGAGAAGACATCCATTGTGTGCCACGCTGGCACAGAGCACTGGTTCTTCTACATGGCAATCACCTCCTGCTTCCCTCAGAGGCACAGATGAGGAAGCTAAGAGATGAGAGGCTAATCTGATTAAAATGTGGCCGGCAGCTCTGCTGTCATATCCCTGAGAATACTCAAGATGCACAGACTTTATTCTTCTGTCCCTCACACCATAGGGGGACACGTAATGTTCTTAGATGTGCAATTGTATCTTCTTGGAAGCTTGGCAAGATTGGTGGGCTAAAGTCATTTCTTAGTCAGAAGGTCCTTTAGGATTTCACTTCATATCTCTAGAAAGTGTAGTTCTTGAAAGAGAGGGGATCAGATCCTAAAAAATTTCTACTCAATGTCTGCAATAAGAGGTGGCAACAGTGTGTTAGTGGGAAGGTACTGTATGCCAATTTGAGATTGGATGTGATTTCTAGAGCCAGCTATGTGATTGAGCCAGGTCACTGGCTCTCTGAACTTGTTTTTTTGTCTTTGAATGAGTGAATTACTTCAGTCCTGAGATCCCATTATTGGATTTATAACCAATGAAAGCTAAGGACAGTAGGAGGCTATCTATGAACAGCACTACCAGTAATAATTAAAATTTGGAAAGAACTCCCATACCCAAAGTTTGGGTGGAATGAATCCATGATTTTTTAAAGGAAAATCATTATTGTACTCTAGGGAAAAATCAGATATAAAGAATACAAAGATGTATGGAGAAATGTATATTAAGTGATCCAGTGAAGAAAACTAAATCAAAAATCAATTCACACACTGGAACAATTTTGTTATTGGGATTGGGTGCTGCCCTCAGGGCACTCAAGTCAAAATGTACCCTCAAATCAACTATTTAAAATAATACAGTTGAAGGAAGTCCTAGGAAAAGATCCTAGAGCATTGTCCTATGAAGGGAAGACATCTCCCAGGACAGCAGCTCCAGAGAACTGAAACTCTGGGACAACATGAAGCTATTTTGAGGGGGTTGGAATGCAAACAGAGCAAGACAAGTCCATGCTGAGAAGGCACCCACCTGAGATGCCATCTGGAAGCTTCCTATTTTAACTAAAAAATTTAAGTGCAAGTGTTTCTATATTGTTGAAGGAATTTAAGTTCTATTAGCATACTCCAAGTTTTGGTGCCCCAGGTCAAAACTCTGATCAACCCATCCTAGTTATGGTTCCGAGTACCTACTAGCCCTAGATAAAAAAATACAACTGTAATTAGTAACAAAATCTGATTAAAAATAATGGACAACATTGGTATTATTTTACTAAATTTGAAGCACACATCTGTTCTTATAAGAATTTATAAATCACAATGACTAAAGTTGAATTGCTATTGTCCGCAGTCACTTTTATGCTGTTTTGCTTAACTGTGTTCAAGGTTGTACATAGTGGTGGGTGTAATTGTTGGTGAGATAGAGTTTGTATGCCTTGTTGAAATAAAATTGGTCAATAAAAAATGAGTTTGGAAAAAATCATTTCTAAGAATCCATTTTAAGAACCCTAAGCACTGCATTCTGTAAGTTAATATAGTGCCCAAACCAGAATTTTTTGTATTTGAGACACGCAGCCTTAAACCTAAGCTGATTCTCAGTAAATGAAGGTGTATAGCATGAGACAGAGCCCCCAGGCAGGAGGGGGCCAGCAGAGGGCCAGCAGGGGACCAGCAGGTAGAGGAAAGCTCATCTCACTTCCTGCACCTAGTTTTGTTTTAGCTAATGATTTCTCCTAATTAGATGCTGAGCTATGGTAATGCTGAAGGTCAGCAAGTATCTCAGAGCCCCAAGACTCAGTATCCCACACACTCATTTCCCACCTGCCTCAGGAACTTCATCCTAGATTACTTCAGCCATGGAACTTCCAGTTGAAAAGTGACCTGTGTCTCTAGAGCCTCTCCCTCTGCTTGGAGGATAGAGGACTCTCCTAGAACTTTCCTTTGGAGGCCCCCAAGCCAAACATCTTTCCATTTCCCACCATTTCCATCACTCCTTCCCACTGAGTGCCTTCTCTCCCCTCCCCATCCATGTGTCAGCTTCCTGTTATCTTCCATTTGAATGTGATAAATTAGGAGATTTGGGATTGTCTTTGTTTTGCTTGTCTTTGGATTCCTAGCATGGAACACAATGCCTAGTAAATAGTAAGTGCTTAAAAATGCTTGTGGATTGACTGACTGACTTTTGCCACCCTATTTAGGGCTTTGAATCAAGGGTAAAATGTACATTACAGCATCACTTGGAATCCCATACTCAACAGAGTATTTACTAAATCACTTAAGCCCTCTGTGTTTGATTTCTAGGCACTACAGACAGAAAGAAAAATTAAGAATTTCAATCACTGGGGAATGCAAAATTTGGAGATAAGAAGGACTTTCTATCAGGACAGCCAGAAGTGCAGTAGAATAGAGTTTCAGGCGTGCAGTGAGAAGCAATGATCTTGTTGAGTAAAATCTGGCCTCAGATATTTACTACTGTGTGACTGAGCTAGAGAAGGAAATGGTTAACCACTTCAGCATCTTTGCTAAGGAAATCCCAAATGGGGTCACAAAGAATTAGACGCAATTGAAAAGTGACTGAACAACAACAATAAAGGACTTTCTATCATCACTGAAATCATACCAGAGCCTCCCTTCTCTTTTCCATTATTAGCTGAACCAGACTTTCCATCTAAGGATAGAATTTTATTCCCATACTGGGAGGGGGAAGGGCGGGAGTGGTACATTTCAAAAGATCAGATGCTTTAGAACTGGAGGATTCAAAAATCTCTACATTTAGAGATCATCTATATTTGAAAGATTTGAAAATTAAGGTTTAGAGGGGGAAAGTGACTGCCCAGATTACATATTATATGGTCCTGAATGGTGGGCCTAGTGGGCATAGAGAAATGGAAAAATAGAGAAAATTGATCCCTGGGGCATACAGGAAAAAGACATTGAAAGAAGTCAGTTTAGCTCCTTGATCCCACCCTCTGGTTGTCCAATCTGAAATCCAAGCCTTGTCAAACCCCTGAGCCCCATCCTCTGTAAGGGTCTTGGGCAGTGTCATCTTTCCATGTCCTGCCAGAAATCCCAGTCATGTCTCTGAGTTTGAATTTTCCCTATAAAATCTACTCATGGCCAGGCCATCCTCATTGCCCTCCTTTGGGTCAGTCCACTACAGCCCTCTGTCTCATGGTGTCTGCTCCTCTATGAGCAAAATATAGAAACGAGATGGGCAAATTTAGAAACAACTCTATTATTGTGCCTGTTCTGCAGTAAAGCCTTCCTAGCTGGTCTTGATCTCATAAGCGATCGTTGGATACCTTATACCTTGTGTCCAACAAGGTGATGTCATCAAGTACAAAGGCCAACAATTAATCAGTGTTTAAGGGCAGGAGACTGCCTTGTTGCTTATATCTGTATTCCCAGTACTTAATATAATACTTGAAAAAGAGTAACCAGTTACACAGTTTATCTTTCTTGATATTATGTGAAAGGGTTCTGAACTTAGGGGTTCATAAATTTGTATTTTAATACTTTATAATTGATTTCTATTGTAATCCTATGTAATTCCATGTAGTCCTGTGTGTGTTTTATTTACTTTAAAATATTATCCTCAGAAAGCATCCATAGACTTTGCCAGACTGTCAAAAAAGGTCACGCCCCTCCCCCTCCAAAAAAAGGTTGATAAACCCATTAGCTTTTACTTCTCTAGCTCTTTTCTTTGTAGCCCTTCCTGAGCCTAGAAGAAATTGGGATTATGTCAAGTAGAGATGGGTTTAAATCCCACCTTCTGCTATTCACAGCTTTGTGACCATGGAAAGCGCTTTCATCTCCCTGAGCATCAGTCCTTTCTGTGAAACAGACATGATGAAAATCATGGGAGGAGCTACTTCATCTAGTGATTCAAAGGAATTGTCCCAGGCCGGATCTTTATCTTTTTAATTATGTCCCACAAAGGCAGTTATTTTTGCTCTACACTTACAAAGAGATAAACACAAAGAGATTACTTTGTCTAGTGTAAAGGTTCAGCAAGGATCCAAGTCTGGTTTGAAATGCCCCTCGTTCCCAGGCAGAAAGATATCGCCCCAGCGCAACCTAGAATTGTCACCACAGGATATGGCCAAAGAGGCAATTCAGGAAGAAGCCTGGTTTAATTATCTTTGGTAATTAGCTAATGTGTCCATGAAATTCACAGTAAAGGTTAATAGGTTTAACATTCTTAAAGCCTTGATTGGGTATAGAATTCTTTCTGTAGCTCATTTTGTAGTCAGTGAGGGAACTTGCAATTATTAGTTAAGAGAGAGGATTCATAATTGGTTCTCACACCAAGAGGAAAATGGTCTCATTTATTCTAAAGAGTAATTATTCCTGAAAGTGTTGATGGTATGTGTCGGGCCCAGCCAGCCCTTTTCCAAAGTCCTCCTTCCTTCCTCCTTCTTGCCATGTCAGCATGGTATGCAAGTGGTACTGGGGTTTGGAAAGTCAGCACAGCACAAGCTCTGGTAGGTCTAACCAATTGGAAAAATGCTAGAGAGACCAATGTCAATTCTGTGCCTATTAAGTTCAGAGCTTCGTCACCAGGTTGGCCATTATGTGTGCTCTTTGGCTACAACACATTTGCCATCTATTTATCTTCTTTATGATCTCGAGGAAGTCGCATCTTTTTCTGGACATCAGTTTCATCTCCTGTAAAATGAGGAATGTGGACTAAATGGTCCCTCTCAGGCCCCTTTTGGTTCCTGTGGGCAAGTTCACCCGCCTCACTTTCCCCTCCAGAGCCATCTGGGTCCAGTGGCAAGATAGTGGCTGCAGTGGGATTCACAGGCCTTTATAAGCTAATGTCTTTAATGATGATCCTAGAATTTAATCAAAATAACAAGGGTTGCAATCTCTGTTGTTGAAGGAAGTTGGACTTGGACCAACAATATCTCAGATCCTTGAAGTTTGTGAATATGTAGGTATCAGATCTAGTCAGAAAGATACATATAAATGGGCAAGAAGGGAAGAAGAATATGACCTTGAGCAGGAGTAGCAAGAATAACTGGGATCAGAGCTACCTATAAAAAAAAAAGTAACAAGGTAAGAAAAATCTGTCCCAAGATCAAAGCAGAAATCCTGTGCCAAACGAGATGAGTGGAAGTCAGAGATATAGGCTGTATTTCAATTTCCAGGAGTCTTAGAAGGGGCAGGAGATGAGAACCTAGGGTGGAGACAAATGTAATGGGAATCAGGAACGTGATGGGAGTCAGCAGTAAACAACTCAATGACAGTTCCTTGAGGCTCAGGGCACCTTTGGACATGTGTTCACCGCCATATATATATAGTCAGAAATCAGGGCCTGCACGGTACTAGCAGGCAGGCTTAGGTTCAGAGATTTGTTGTTCAGACCTTTCCTGAATTGTTGTGACCTCAATGGGACTTTTCTTGGAGTGGTATATTGTATTCTTCTCTAGCTCATTTTTCAGATGAGGAAACTGAGGCAAATAGGATTAAGTGACTTGCCCAGGATCACTCAGCTACTAAGTGTCTGAGGCAGAAATTGAACTCACATCTTCCCAATTCTAGATCCAGTGCTCTGTCCCCTGTGCTATCTAGCTGCCCAGTTTCAGAGATACTGAATATTAAATTGATCTTTAAGAGATGAATCCTTTAGATGTAGAGATAGAGAAGGTGATATGGGGAGTGTCCTGGGCTGGGATCACTTCAGATAAAGGCCAGAGGGTTACTTGAAACCGTCACACACAAATGCAAGGGATTTTTAAAGTAAGCTCAGAGCCCCCAGAACCCCCTGAGAATCACTCCATTCTGGACCTTAGCTGGAATCATGAATAATAGTCACTAACATCCTGTAGTCCATTAAGATTTGCCAAGCACTTTGCATTCATTATCTCATTTGAGCGTCACAAGCCTGGAAGAAAGGTACTCAAGGAATGATTATTTTCATTTCACAAGTAAGGAAAGTGAGACAGAGTAGGAGACTGACCGGTCCATAGTTATCGCCAGGAAGAGGCAGAGGCAGGATTCACATTCTCCTCAGTCTTCCCACTGGACCACACTGCTTCTCTCCTTGTCATTTAATCTGATCTTCCATATAATTCATTGACAGTCATTAATGGCTAAGACTATTAGTAGCCATTCCTGGCTCTCACTCTGGTTCCTCTTTGGTTAATGAATTCACAAGAGATCTCTATTCCAACTTAGTCCCTTTGGATTCTGGTTATTACTTACTACAGAGGCAGGTCCTGGCTCCAAAGGTCCAAGTATCTGGGGGAGAAAGGAAAATTAACCATATAGCCAGAAGAGGATTGCTTTGTGTTGTCAGAGTCACAACTTGGGTAGCCACCCTCCATGTGAGATCCACAGGGCGATACCAGTTAGAAATAGTCATGGCAGGGACTCATTCTCTCTTTCTGGTTTCATCTGGCTCCATATAGAACCATACCAGCAACTTCCTTTCACGGGTGGAACCCATAGCAGCTTCTATCTGCTTCCATTCATTATACCATACCTAGTTCCTAGGGAGAGGCAAGCCTGCTGTCCGTTACATAGTGGAAAGAGACTTGGATTTGGAGAGAACCAAGGACAGAGGTTCTTAATCTGGGGTCTGTGAACTTGGCCTTTTTAAAAAATAATTGATATCATGTATAACCTATATCAAATTGCTTACTATTTTAGGGAGGGGAGAGGTGAAAGAGGGAGAGAGAAACATTTGCAACTTAAAAAGTTATTTTTTAAATGAATATTATATATTGGGTTGCTTGCTGACTGGGGAAGGGGAAGAAAGACAGAGACAGAGAGACAGCGGGGGTGGAAGGAGGGAAAGAAAGAGAGAGATTTGGAACACAAGGTTTTGCAAAAGTGAATTGTGAAAAATCTCCTTGCATGTATTTGGAAAACTAAAATGCTATTAAGATGAATATTAAAATTGTCTTTCCATGTCACTGGGGAAAAATAAGATAGTACTTAAAATATTTTGATGATTCTATTTTAATATAATTGTTTTGCTTCTATACATTTAAGAAACATTTTCTGAGAAGTCTTCACTTCTCAAAATGTTTAGGAACTTATGACCTAAGTTCTGATCCCAACTTTGTGACTTCAAGAAATTTAATTCATCTTGCTGGACCTTAGATTCCTACTCAAGAAAATCAGGGGTCTGAGCTAGAGGATATTTAGTTTCCTTTCCAGATCTAAATTTACAGTCATGATCTAAGATCTTAAGGATTCACTGAATATCAACTCTGTGTCCAGCATTGGGGGAGGAGCTACAGTGGAGAAGTATCCAGGACATCATTCCTTTTCCTGAAGGGTTTACAGGTGAGTTACCTGGACAAGACTGGCTGTTGTTGAACACCATAAAACCAGGAGTGGATCTATTTCATTGAATACTCAAAAGGTGTTGAAAGAATCACAAGAGTTTAGAGATGGAAAGTCATATTTGAACTCGAGACTTCCTGATTCTCACTCCAGCTCTCCACTGGTGATATCCTAAGTAACTAAGTGGGGTTGGCAGAAAAAGGATGAAATATTGATAAAATTACTCTCTGAAGCAAGCAGGGAGAGGTATTGGTGAGCATCATTTTAATCTTATAGTTCCATCCTCTATGGAGGTCTTAGGTAGCCCCACTTTGCTGTGTCCAGCCAAAAATCCAAGTGATGTCCAGCCCCTGAGATTAAATTTCCCCTATAAACGTGTCCATGGCTCCTGCCATTTTGCTGACTCCCTCTGCATTCTGTCTCATAGTGTCTTTCTCCTTCTTGTAGCTAACTATCTCTTTTAACATACTAAATCCTTTTTAGGATTTAGCCTGCCAGTCAAGGGTACGCTGCAATTTCATGGGGTGTTCCTTTTTTCCTGGTTAATTGTGAGTGCCACTAGGGAACTTGTCTTTTCCATTGTTAACTATTAAAACCCCTTTCCTTGCTTAACCTTATGCTCTCCCAACTCTATTTCATATTTACCATTCCTGGGGCCTATTGTATCTCTTCATTTTGTCTGTAACATTTTCTACATAAACCTACCTTTTGCCAAAGAGAATGGCCAATATGAATTCTCCACATGACCAAACCCCAACTTTTGGTGCTTGAATCTCAGTGTCATCATTTGGTGTTGAAATTGCTCTTCCTGAATACATCACTGTATACCAGCACCAAGCGTGTTGTAGAGTGAATTCTTATTTAGGTATGGGCTCATTCATAGCCTCTGACATACCTTCAAACTCTGTGATTCTATGAAAGAGGAGCTAAAAGAAACGGGAAAATTCCCCGTAAAAATACCAGCCCTTTCATGTGATAGGGGTCCCTGACACAAGAGTCATATTTGCAAATGCTCTCTGCTCCAATTAAGCCAATCTCCTCACTTTTTTGCAAACTCCTCCCTACTTTTCTACCTATTTGGTACAACCTTCAGCATCCCACATGGAAGGTAGTTGCCAAAGATGTGACTCTGACAACACAAAGCAGTAATTGTTCAAGTCACTGAATTCAACATCCAACAATCTGCAAAATTTGTTTTTCAAAAAAAAACTGTTTTTTGACCTGTCATGAAGAGCTAACTCCACTGCTCCTTCCCTTTTCCCTTCATCTTGGGGTTCCCTTTCTTCCACTTCCAATTCCTTCTGTTCCCTAGCCCCTGGTCCTGACCCCAAACCATCACAATGCAGTTGCTAAGGATGTAGGAGTCAGAGAGCTAAAAACAGCATTATTTTACTTCCTCAAAGTAATCAGGAAATACTGGTCTCATTTTACATATGAGGAAATTGTCAACTAAAAACATAAAATGGCTTTCTGAAGGGAAAATGGTCAATAGACGTCAGACTTGGGACCAGAATCTGGGCCTTTGGACACCCGGGCTCACTTATTCTCTAAGGCCCCAAGTAGGGAAGGGCACTGGTGAGCATCAATTTAACCTTAGGGCCCAACCCTCTGGGGAGGTCTTGGGTAGCCCCACCTTGGTGTGTCCAGCCAGAAATCCCAGTGATGTCAAACCCCTCAGGTTAAACTTCCCCTATACATCTACCCATGTTTTTTACCCCAAACAATAATACTCTAGAATAGATGAAAACCTGTCTGAAAACACAGGAGTTATACCAGGAAGGGTTTGTGAAGCATCCCCATTGAGCTTTGGAGAATGATGGGGTTGGGAGTGGTCCTCCATTTCCTTCTCCAATGATGAAGGTCAACAGAGTGAAATGCTTGGAGTCACACAGCTAGGAACTGTCTAAGGTCACATTTGGATTCAGGTCTTCCTCAGCGTTCCAACCACTGAACCACCCAGTCACTTCCCTAATTGGCAGAGAGCACAGGGAAATGCAACCATTTGTAGCAGGGACCCAGCCACATGAAAGGACTGCTATCCTTTGGGGGAATTTTCTCACTTCCCCTGGGTAAGTGCCAAAAGCTAATGAAATCTGGGGCTCCATTAAGAAAAGCATTGTGTGGAGGATTTGGGAGCCCTCAGATCTTGTAACTTGTTTTGTGTTTTATTTTGAGCACCATCTTTTTGTTGTTGTGTCAGGTCTTTTCCAGTCATGTGCCATTCTTCATGATCCCTTTCTGGGTTTCCTTGGGAGATATAGGAATGGTCTGCCACTGTCTTCTGCAGTTCATTTTTACAGATGAGGAAACTGAGGCAGCAGGGTAAAGTGACTTGCCCAGGATCACACAGCTAATGAGTATCTTGAGGCTGATTTGAATTCAGGTCTCCCTAACTCCTGGCCTGCTGCCCCTCAATTTAGGAAGAGAAGGTTCAGCCCGGTAGTGATAGTGATAGACCTTGAGTCCATCGCATAGAGGATCAGTTTGCAGGCTTAGGGATGCTGAAGAAGAGAAGGTCAGGGGAGAGACAGATGTGCTATCAGAGTTGTTCTGCTCAGCCCCAGGAGGAAGGGACAAGTTGCTCTGGGACACTTAGCAAAGGGACATATTTGGGACATTATAAGACAGACATCATAATTGTGGCTTTCCCAAAGGGGGACTGAAAGGCTTGAGAGGTTGTGGGTCACCCTACAGAGTAGTGAAGGCTTCACAGTGATATAGAAGGAAGACTTCTTTAGTTACTCTTTGGACTAAATGATCTCTGAGATCTCTTCCATCCCAGGGTTCTACAAATCATACCATGCTTTCACTGCTCTTGTATGTCTTCTATTTCTGTTATTCTTTTTTGGGCAACAAAGCTTGGATTCTTCCATTATTCTCTTCCACAGCATTTTGGTTTGTAGTGCAAGCTGGTGCTGCCCTGGCTCTTGTGTCTAGGAAACCAACTTTTTGCCGACTGGGCCAATTAGGAGCATCACTAGATTATAGGTCTAGAGCAGGAAGGGACCTTTGATGTCATCTAGATTGATATATAAACAAGCCTCATTTTTTATATAGGTAAGGAAAGAGAGGCTTGTACTGGTTAAGTGATGTCACCAAGGTCACGCAGTATGAAGTGACTATTTTTCATCACTTAAACTTTCCTTTCTCTTGACGACTGTCATGTCTATACTTTTAACTCTCCTGTCATTTAGGCAGTTTAAATAAGTTTCATTGGAGCTCAGGTCCTTCTCATTTTTATCTTTTCTTCTAAGGGAGTATTAACTTTAGCACTTTTCCAGCAAATTAATGATAAATGGATGATTCTGACATTACTATTGCATCGGTAGCCAGTTATTGCCTTTCTATTAAGATATAATCAGTTTTTGATGCTGAGTGAAATGAGCAGAACCAGGAGATCATTATATACCTCAACAATGATACTGTTTGAGGATGTATTCTGATGGAAGTGGACCTCTTTGATAAAGAGAGCCTTAATTGATCAAAGATGGGCAGAAGCAGCTACACCCAGAGAAAGAACACTGGAAATGAATATAAACTGCTTGCATTTATGTTTTTCCTCCCGGGTTATTTATACCTTCTGAATTCAATTCTCCCTGTGCAACAAGAAAACTGTTTGGTTCTGCACACATATATTGTATCTAGGATATACTGCAACCCATTCAACATGTAAAGGACTCTTGCCATCTGGGGGAAGGGGTGGAGGGAGGGAGGGGAAAAATCGGAACAGAAATGAATGCAAGGGATAATGCTGTAAAAAATTACCCTGGCATGCGTTCTATCAATAAAAAGTTATTTAAAATAAATAAATAAATAAACAAACAAATAAATAAATAAATAAACGCTTATTGATTAAAAAAAAAAAGATATAATCAGTTTTATTTGAGTGTATACGTGTATGTGTGAGTTCCAATGGGTACTCACCACATTCTATGCCTTGACTCCCTACTGAAAGTATTCATGATCTATGGACCCGAGACGTCTCTGTTCATTACATCCAAACTATGAAACTTTAGCTGCTTTCTTTTCTTTATCCTGAAATGTATTGTCTAACACATTTTTTAGCTGCCTGTATATTGAAGAATTGATTAATAATTTAAATGATAGCATGGGGAAATAGAAACAGTATTGAATTTGTTGTTGGAAATTCTGGCTTATCTCCATACTTTTCCACTTACTGCCTGCATGATCATGGGAATGAAGGCTGGGGCTCAGTTTCTGCATCTGTGCAGAAACTCAAAGGATTAGACTAGATCCACCTTCTTAGTGTTTTCCGTGTGATGGACCCCTTTAGCAATCTGGTGAAGCCTGTGGGTCCTTTGTCCAAATCATGCTTTTAAAATGCATCAAATAAAATATAGAGGATTACAAAGGAAACCAGTTATATTTAAACACACTTGTCCACTAAAAAAAAAAAAAAAAGGTCCATAGACTCTAAGAGAAGATTTCTTGTTTTAGAAGATGCTAAGTTCTGTGAATTCTCTTCTTCATCTTCAGCTTCTCTACTTCTAACAGATGTTGGCTTGTGAATTGCAAGAACTTCATGGTGGTCTGTTTGCTTGGGTCTGGCCTGTTTCTTTCTAGGTGAGTTGACCAAGTGTACCATGAAATGATGGTTCATGTTTCCTCTGGACTCAAGGTGAAGTAAATTCCACCGTAGTCTTTATTTGCCTCTCCAAAAAGACCCTTTGCCCACCCACCCCCTTCTTTTTGGCAACATTTTTATGCCTTCTGGTTTCATTTATAGCAAAAACAAAAAATTCAATACAGATGTCGCTAAGTTTCCTTCAGAAGGGTTTCGACTCATGTAGTTGGACAAAGATTGTACATTTAGAGCATTGGTGCGTTACTTTTAGCAGATGGGCTAATATAGATCACTAAGCAAGCAAACGTTAAGCGCTTATTATTACATGACAACTACTGCAGTATGCATTGCTAACTCACAAAAAGACAAAAACACAGTCCCTGGCTCAAAAGTCTCATATTTGATGAGGAAACAAACATGAAAACAACTAGATACATGAAAATATGCTCAGTGAATGGGTGACAATCTCAGAGGGGGAGGCACTAGAAATGGGGAGACTGAAGAAGAGTTCCTGGGGAAGGGAGGGTCTGAGCTAGTCTTGTGCGTGACTTTTAGCAAGTTCTTTTCTCCCACAGATGGTGATCCGTGAGAAGGCAGAAGGGGGCCTGCACCGGCCTGGAGGATATTTTCTATTTCTTTTTCCTTGTTGATGGATCTTCATGGTCAGAACAATCCTAGTGAGCAGCCAGACTTCTGGTTAAAAACAAAAACAAAAACATCTCTACGCTTAGCTAGGCCGGGCCTTGGCCAGAAAACTGAAGTCACCGGAGACAAGGGGATGCTGAGAAGGCGGTGACCAAGTCCTTAATCCCAGTCTTTTCGGGGTGAGAGAAGCTACCAGAGCTTGTGCTCTGTCGGCCCAGCCCTCCACGCTCAGGCCTCAGCCACACACTTCCTGGCATTCTTGAGGAGGAAGGGACAAATGAAAAAGGAAAAACCCATCAGGTTTGGACCTGGATACAGACAATGGAGGGTCAGGATGAGAAGAGGATGTTCGCAGGGACTCACTGAGGGTAGCCAGGGAAATTGTGTTGCCACTGTTGGAAGAAGATGCTGCAGAGAATGGTCCCAGCTGCCTCCAGCGAGGATTCAAAGTGATGCTGAGCATGAAGGATGGAGGCTCAGATGAGAGGCCGGCTGATAGAGGAGAAACTCACAGTTAAGTAAAGTCAATGGGAGCTGGAGCTTTGGGGGGCACTACCCAACAGGGGATCCAGTTAGATTTCACAAAATGACCCCTGAGATGAGCCTTCTGGAAGCCCAGGACTGGGAATGGGCTTTTCAGACATGCAAGGACAACCAGGGATGCAGGAGGTGGAAGGCCTTAGTCAGGGGGCAACAAGTAGTACATTTTGATGGGAAAACGGAGCATGAAGAAGAATAACCAACAAATGCAATACTTTGTGGTCTGCCAGGTGATTTACATGTATTACCTCCTTTGATCCTCAAAACTAGCCTGGGAAGTTGGTGCTGTATCTCCCCCATTTTATGGATTAGAAAACTGAAGCAAAAACAGGGGGTCCCTTACCCAGGGTCATATTGATCATAGGTATCTGAAGCAAGATTCAAACTCAAGTCTTCCTGACAAGCTCTACTACACCGCAGAGCTGCCCATGATGTGGTTATGATTGTGGTTGTTTGTCCTTCCTTCTCTAAGAGGACCATGACATGGGGAGGGGGTGCCATGACATGCAGGTGAGCTGGATTTAAGTGAGGGACCTCACCTGCCTCACTGTCCCCTCCAGAGCATCTGGGTCCCGAGATAGATCAGGCCCTTGGAGGCAGTGAGAGACTTTGGCCTTTTCAGCTTAAAAAGTTTGACTCAGTTTGACCCAGGCAACATCCATTCAGAAGGCTAGGCAGCAGTGGAGGCAAAGAAGGTCCTCTCTCACCCAGTCCAAAAAATCAATCAATTAATCTGGGAGCTGCCTGGAATGAGGAGGAATGAGAAAGAAGTCTAGAAAAAGCCCAGAACCAGACCGTGAAGGTCTTTAAAAGCTGAGCCAAGCATGAGAAAATGAAATAGAGCTGGCAGCTGTGGTCAATTGTTCCTTCTAAAAGAAAGAGCTTTTGTCCCCTTCTTTGAAAGGGAGACTATCAGAGGAAAAGAGGGTAAATCCTGCTCCCTGCTACCTGTGTTCCCAAATGCAAAGGGGGAGGTTCAAGCTGAATAACCTTTCTCCAATTTCTCCAATGGGGGAAAGTCACTTTCATCTAGACTTAGCTAAGTGAATGTATACTAATAACCAAAAGTCTTCCATTTCAATTAAAAAAACAAATATTAATCTCCATTCTGACTTTGCAAATACCATGGAAAACAGGTATAAGATAAAATATCAGGCAAATCAGTCTCCCTTTCCATTTCTCATTCTTCATCATTCTCAAGCCCAAAATACTTATTCTGTGTACATTAAGTTGGCTAAACAATAACATATCTGACTCGGCATTTTGTTGTGACACACATAACTCCAGAGAGTTCCAAAACAAAACAAAAAACCAATACCCCAAACCAAACCAGTAAGGTTCTTGGGTTGGAAGCCCTTGCAATTCAATTTTCAGACTCCGGTATTATCTGGTTGTTCCTTCATTCTCACTGGGCCTCAAGAATGAGATTTCTTAAGGAACCTACAATCTAGGATCCCTCCAGCCTTTCATTGTATATCCTGAATACAATAGTCCATGGAGGTCATGACCAACATCCAGATCTGAAGCTCTTCCTGCCAAGAGTGTAGCTTTATCTACAGGACTCAGTTTCTATTATTCTTTTTTGGATCAGAAGCCCCTCCTCTCCTCCCCCGTCACAGTTTCTCCCATGTCTCCTCTGGATGGCACTCTGCAAAATCTAAGGAGAAGATTGACTTTGGCTCATCATAGATCATTCAGGGAACAGACCTTTCCTGGTGCTGGGTTCGACTCTTATTACTTACTATCTAGCCTGACAGCTTCTCAGACTCTTGTTGGGGCCTTAGCTTTAGCCTGCCCTCAGAGACCCAGACTACCCCTGCGGACCTCCTCATGCCCTCTAACCATATCTGGTTTTCATTTGATAGTGGTTTTACCTCATTTTTCTTATGTGTCTCCTTCCCATGTTCATCACAAGCCACTGTGGCTTCCTTTTCCTTTTCCAACTTCTGTCCACTTACGTCTCTGATTGTTCTTTGTGATTCCAACAAGCCATTCGTTCCCCTCCACTGATACTTGAATAACTTTGAACAGATGCTTTCCACTCTCTTCCTTCCTCTGCAACCTCTTCTGTGGTTCTGGCCATCATGAGGAGGAGGGGAGCTGGAATGCTTAGTAAAATCATACCCCTGTGAAAGGTCCTTTCTCTGTGGTAACAAATCATATCTTGCACATTCAGGAATGACTTCTGCTCAGGGGAAGGGCCACTTCTTTTGTCCTGTGTCTGGTGAAATGCTTACTACAAATACAGAATACTAAATCTGCTTAATGAGATTTGCTTCTTTTTTCAGCATGTCATTCTCAACCATCCAAGTGTTTTACATAGAAAATACAATACCACAAAAAACTTCACCTTCCTTTCCCAATGGGCCCAATGGGCTAGTGTAGAATAGTACTAACAATTAAGTTACTTCTGTAATGTGGATGCTGACTAGATGATTATCTCTCTAGCTCTATAATCTCATAAAGATATAGCTCATAAAGAAAAGGTTAAGTGATATTTAGCATACTCTCTTTAAGAAGGAAAAAATTGTACATTTTACATTTTCTTCCAAAGCAATTAAAATAAAATTTTAATATGTTAACCCTTTGGTACTAGAAAGCATCCCTATCCACACCCTTGAGAATGCTGGACAGTAAATTTTCCTGGTATTTTTGTTTTTGGTTTGTTTTCATCCAGGATAGTCTCCCGATATTGTCCAGTTAGAGTATACAAAGTGAATACCAAGCACAACATAATTAAGAAAGCAAATTTTCTGTAAATAAAATACTGCAGTTCTCATCCAAATATAAATGCTATTCATTTCAATTAGCATGAACAGTTGCACATTAGCATGCGTGTAGATGAGGTTGTAGGCAGACCACCTAACTGCTAGATCACTTTGTGATCCAATTCAACTAGAAACTCTTGAGCCAGAAACTTAAGGAATCAACTGACTGGTACCCAATACTACTTAATTCCTAAACCCAGCATAGAAAGAACTGATGGCATCACAATTAAAAAAGATGGAACAGCAACCCACTCTTTTTCTACAAATATTAACATTAAGAAAATCATGGCTACTTAGAGCCAGAGATCAAGTTAGAAATTCTAGTCAATACATCTTACCTGCATAAATCCTCAGACTCTAATCTTCGAGTTCCAGATGTAAAGGAGATGCAGTGAGTTGAAAGATGATAATAGGATTTTGAGCTGGAAAGGATTTGAAGGTCATCTTGATAATTCAAATCCATCATTTTACATATGACAAAACTGAAGACTAGAGAGGGAATATGATTTGCCCAGTGACAAGGGTCACAAATGACAAAATTAGAATGCAAACTGAGATCCTCTGACGAACCTACTGTGCCTCATTGGTCTGTGCCTATGGCTTAAGCCTCACTCCTCAACTCGTGGCGTTTGTCTGAGTTTCAGATATGAAACCCATGAGAAAATAAATATCCTCCTATGTCCTTATCTTTGGAATTTTAAATGTGTTTATAAACGATGATAAACCTTTTGATGCATTATTTTTAGCATACATAAGGTGACAATCACCATAGAGAAAATGGGGCTCTTATGAGTTGTTCTTCAGTCCAGAATAGGGAATCCCTGCCACTAGTTCCTTTCTCTTAGTTTTATTCACCACATCATCTCATGTTCCTTTTCCTTCCTACCTACTGCAAAGAGGCTTTGGGTTCCCATGAATCCTTACAGATAATCTGGATCCCACAATTTCAATTAAGGTTTTCTTTCTTCAATATATCCTGAATAGGACCAACAAATCAATTCATATCATTGTTACTTTCCTTAAGAGGATGGTATCTATAAACTGGAGCAAAATGACAATAATTGATGTTTATATGACACCATAGCCATATAAATCCTATCAAGCTATAGCAATTCATTTAATAAATTATTCTTTATGACTAAACTGCATTTATGCCAGGGATACAAAAATGATTCAAAATAAAAATAATCAACATAATTAATCATATTATAAATAAAAACATATCAAATCATATGGTTATCTTAATAAATTCAGAAAAATCTTTTGACAAAGTACAGTGTTCATTCTTGCTAAAAATCCTACAAAGAGAGATCTTTTATTAACATAAAGAATACATTGAAAACAAGCTTATGCTATGAGGATATATTAGAATCTTTCATATTGGAAATAGAAATGAAGCAAGGATGTCCACTCTCACTACTATTATTTGAAATAGTTCTAGAAATTATAGTAATAGCAGTAAAAAGATAAACAATTAAGGCAAAAAGATAAAGAGGTTATGAAATTGTTTCTATTTGCTAATAACATTTCCTTTACCTAGGAAATCATCAAAAATGCTAATTGAGACAATAACTTCAGCAAAGTTGCAAACTACAAAACAAATCCATAAAATCTTTCTATAACAATAACATCTAAGTAATGGTAACATAAAGAGAAATCCCATTGCAAATAACTACAAAAATGGATAAAATATTTAGAGATAAATCTCAAAACATACAAAATGCTTATATAGATTTGATGTTCCTTAAAATAATAAAGAATAGTTGAAATACTTGGAGGAATGTGCCCATGGCTTATGGCTGAGCTATTCCAATATAATGAAAATAACAATAACAACTAAAATTAATTTATAGATTTAATGCTATACCGATAAAATTATCAGAGGGATATTTTGCAGAATTTGATGATATTATAAAAATTTATTTAGAAAAATAAAAATATCTAGAATATGAAGGAAAATAAATGAAAAGGGGTAGACACAAAGGAGGAAAAACACTTTTAGATCTCAAACTGTATCATGAACAGCAGTCAACAAAACTATCTGTGATTGATTAAAAAATAGAGAGGCAACTCATCAGAAAAGTGTAGATGAAGAATTAGAAGCAATAGAGCTCAATAGGCAAGGAAGTAAATCAGAAAACATAAATTTCTTAGGAAAGAACTACTTGTTTCCTTTCCATGTTATAGTGCTTTTAATCAATCCATCAGAAATTAGTTTTAGACCAATATTTTACATCATGTTCCACAATAAATTCAAACTAGAGGTGCAACCTAAACAGCAAATATCATAGAAAAAAGAGTAACAAGAGAAGCATATTGCTTTCACAGCTCTGGGTAGGACATGTATTCTGAACCAAACAAGGGATAGTAGCAATTATAAAAGATAAAATGGATATACTTGATTACTTGAACTTTGAGAGCTAATGGAAAACAAAATTAATGTGCCTATGATAAGGAGGCAAGGGAAAAATTTCTCTAATAGGGATTTGGTTTCTAAAATACATAAACAACATACTCCGATAGGTATAGATATGCACAGACATATAGACATTATATAAAAGACCAAAAATCATTCAGAAATATATAAGTGATCAGAAGACATGAAAAGTTCTTTTAAGAATTACCAGCTATTAAGAACCATATGAAAAAATGCATGCAGATCAAAACAACTGAAAAATGGCAAAGGTGACAAATGATGGAAACAGCCAGTGTTGGAAGAGCTATGATAAAATAGTTGTTGATATAACTATTTTGGAAAACAATTAGAAGTTAAACACATAGAGTGACTAAAATGTCCCATACAATTTGACCCAGAAATTTTACTACTGTGTTCATTTCCCAAAGAGGCCATAAATAAAAAGAAAATATCCATTTACACCATAATATTTAAAGCATCTTTTTGTGATAGCAAAGAACTCAGAAACAACATAGATGCCCATCAATTGAAAAATAACTAAAAACATTATGATGTTATATGATTAAATATTACTGTCCACACGAAATTAAAAATATGATGAATAAAGAGAATAATGGAAAGATTTATATAAATTGATGCAGAGTAAAGTGAGCAGAGCAATAAAACCTATATGCACAATGTTTATAAGAATATAAATGGGAAAAACAAAATCAAAATACAATCAAAAGTGAATGTTGCAAAATTGAAAAGAATAAGAATGGCCTGCAAGAAGGAGGTATGAGAAGACACTCCCAGTCCACTACTTTTCAGATGTGGGAGATCCACACATAAATTTTTTAGACTTTTGCAATATATTAATAGGGTTTGCTGATTATTTCCTTTCTCCCTTTTTTTTCTTTTTTTCCTTTAAAAAATATTATTTGAGGAGGATGAGTTTGTTGGAGGGGCAGGGAAAATGACATTTGGGAAATATTGGTGATATAATAAAAATTAATTTTAAAAAACAACAATTCTATGTATTAGGTATGATAGACCTTAAAATTTTTCATTTTACTAATGAGGAAATTAGTGAGGTTAAATGGATTAGTCATGACCATATAGCTGATAAGTGTCCAAGGTAGGGTTTGAAGCTAGGTTTTTCTGATTCCAAGCCCAGCAGTCTATGCAGTGTCCCATGCTGCTTCTCTAAGGGCTCATCTTTATATAGTGCCTTAAGATTTGTGAAATTCATTATAAAATTCCTCTCCATAGAAATTGCTACAGGTATATTCCCAATGGCATATGCTCAGCTGTATTCTTTCTCTATTTTCCCCAAAACTTCTTCAACCACTTCCCTGTGGACAACAAATTCCCCAAGCTGTAACTTATGATTCCATTAGGCAATATGTCTAGAAAGTCACTCAAAGATTTCCATTTTGCAATTCCATTTCAGTACTTCAGATCCTACCTCCTTATGTTATGAGAAACCATTTTCTTCTTTACTAGCTATTTAAACTCTTCAAACTCTTATAAAGTATTATGATACCCCACTCATGCCACTCTGAGATTTAATCACACACTCCACTTCAAAAAATATTCATTTTCTGTAGTATCTGGTGATCCAGTCTAGGAGTGGAGATAAGGATATAAATGGCAAGTTCCTCTAGGGTTTTCTTGATATTCTGAATCCTTGGGAATCTGTTAGACTCCATCCTTCAGCAATCAGTGTCTCAAGAGCCTTCACAACAAGCTGTGTTTGCTTTCCATTATTTTTTTCAGATTAAGGGACTATCACCCAAGTGGCCTGCAGCAACAGAAAAGATGGGCTTTCTGTGAGAACTGGCCTCAGAAATGGGGACATCTTAAAGCTCTCTGGATACTGTTTGGCAGTCTAGAAGGCCATGGAAATTAAAGGTCTGATATAGTGAGATGATAAAAAGGAGAACAGAGGCTGGATTTGGTAGATAGTTCTTATTTATTTAAGATTTTTATTCCATTTCATCTTTTTTCCATGATCAAGTCCTGAGTTATAAAGAATAAAAAAGAACATTGATCTTATAGGTGCAAAAAAACTGTTGAGATAATGCAATAGGAAAAAGATCAGATTATTAAAATTAAGGAGATAGAATGAGCAGGTGTTTTGTGGGGTGTTTTAATCGGGGATGGGAAACTTTAATTCTAGATAAGCAGAAACCTGGGAATTAATGAATGGGAAGAGAGCCCTCCTGAATTTAAAATGCATTCTTTTCTCAAGTCACATTGTCTACGTCCTCATTTTCTCTCATATTTATTGGGAGATAATCTTACTGGAGCTTCTCAACCAGATCTTGATATTGAAGCCATAAACATATTCAGTGACTAGCCCAGGGTCACCTGAACAGTATGTATCAGAAATAGAGCTGGAATTCATGTCTCCCTGGTTTAGAGATCAGTACTCTCTTCACTATTTCATGCTGCCTTTTTGTGTATCATAAAGAATTACAGCAGTAGTAGCTCTAGATCATAATAGTATGTCATGCTATACTACTATAGATCATATATACTAATTTTACATATTATATAGATTATTCTTGGTCCAATGATGGACCAGAAAATTACTGGAGCTTCTCAACCAGATCTTGATATTGAAGCCATAAACATATTTAGTGACTAGCCCAGGGTCACCTGAACAGTATGTATCAGAAATAGAGCTGGAATTCATGTCTCCCTGGTTTAGAGATCAGTACTCTCTTCACTATTTCATGCTGCCTTTTTGTGTATCATAAAGAATTACGGCAGTAGCATCCATCATGAGACTTGCTACAGGATGATGATATTTTTAGAGACAGCTACACACCAAGATGAACTGCCAAGTCCTAGATGGATCTATAGATAAACTAATGTTGAAAGTCCCCACACCATTTGGTCAAAGGTCTGTGAAACATGAAGAGAATGCAGGTCCATAAAGGCAGAGATTATTCTGTTTTTTCCACTTAACATAGTGGTCATTTAATAAATGCTTATGTATTGAGCTGGAGCAAATTATATAGAAAGTGAACTAACACAGGTATAACAACTGTACCTGTGATTTCATTGGTATAGGGACCTCCCATGTGCCAATCCAGGTTAGTACTTTCTTTTCAATTAGTAGCCTTAGAGGCTTACCAGTTGCCAGAGTAAGTCAGAGGTGAGACTTGACCCAGGTCTTTCTGGCTTCAAAGCCAATTCTCAATCTACCGAATTATTCTGTCTCCCATAAAGAGGGTTAAATGAAATAATTTTGTAAAGGGATTAATAAATCACAAAGTACCATATCAGTATCAGCTCTTATTCTATTGATCAAAAACTTCTTAATGGCAGAAACTACCATGTCATATGTTTGTGTAGTTCTTTCAACACTATAGATGCTCAAATCATAAACACAGTTCAGAAAAAGAGCCTCATTGGAGCAACTGAGAGAAACCCCTTTCAAATCTGGAGCTAGATCATAGCAAACTACATACATACTTTACATAATGCTAGTCAAGCTATCATTGAAAATGATTTTAGGAAAATTCATGCAACACTGTCAACATTTGGAAAGAAAATCTCATGGAAGAATTTGCTCTATTTAGGGTCTTAGTCAAACATCAATCAGTAGCATGATAGAACCATATGAGAAAACTGACCAATTGACTTTCCTACCTCTTTAAGGAAAGGAAAGGAAAGAAATAGAAAAGACAGTGGAGGAAAGGGAACAGGGAAGAGAAACCAAAAAAAAATGGGAAGGAAAAAGAAGAAAAGGGGAAAAAAGAGAAGAGAAGCAGTACTGTTTTAAACAAATAATAACTAAAAGGTTTTCCAAGAATTATCCGAAGGGCCTGAAAGGAAGATAAGCAGATCTGGTCATTCTCTTAATGTCAGTGATGAGTTGGGTATTTACTATTTCAGTCCTATTTTAATTCCTCAGATGAATATGCACAATTCTGCTCCTTCTGTGGGAAAATTAGAGTTCCCAGGAAAAAGGGCTAATAAAAACAGTGGCAGTCTTGGTGCCTGAGCAATGGGTAACACATCATTGCCACAGAATTAGAGGAAAGAGGCCCTGTGGTGAAAGTTGTAATTAAGGCCTGCATGGCAGGTGGTAGCTTGAGCTGAGGCCCAATTAAACTAATGATTGCTTTGTTTCTGGATTGTTTAGGAATGGCTTGTTAACTCGACATAGGAAAAACAGTCCCTGACAGTGGCAAAGAGTGGCTAGGATAAGAAGGGTGGTGTGGAATATTGTGGGGCTTGGGTTGAGGAGAGCTTAGGTTATACAGAGTGCAGGAGGGCCAGAAGATTTTCAGAAAAATTGGCATGGGGAAGCTTAAGGGTTAGGAAGAGGCTAACCATTGAACAGTAAGTCCAGAGATAGAATCAGTGATTGAGATTGGTTGAGAGAGAAAGATGAATAGTCTGTTTAAGAGCATCCTTCAAAGTCCAGCCTCAGGGCAGCTTATAATGTATTCTGTGAGGACCTGGATGCCCATCGAAGACAGGAGCAGAAGCAGATACAGAAGTCAGGTCATGAAATAGAGATATTGAACCTACACCCAGAATGGGGGGATGGGGAAAGGGAAAGAAGGGGAAAAGGCAGCAACTCTGCTCTGGGGAAGGTGCTCCTGGAGAAAACCTTATAAGTCCTTGAATCAGGAAGAATGATAGCTGGGTTTGGGCAGGGACAAAGACAGAATCTGGGAGGAAGGGTCTTGTCCACAAAGTTCAGGCTACACCATGGCGGTCAAAAAACACAATACTTGTCAGAATGATCTTTTTCCTTCCATCTCCCAGGTATCCAGGGTGAACAGCTAAACAAGAACTTCACGAGAATATATGAATTCGCTCTAATGAGACATTCTGAAAACAACCATTAACCTCTCTAAGTGTCACTGTTGATAAAATTGACATGACAGCACTTGCCCACTTATTAGTGTTTTGTTCCTAGAATCCTTGAAAATAAGTATTTCCCTATTATTGTTGCATGTTATTGTCAGAAAACCTAGCATTTAATACTGAGAAATGGAAAAAACACTGATGTAGCATTGTTTATAGGGAGGAACAATGATGAGGATAGAAACTTGTTCCCATTTGACAAATTTACAAATGGAGACTGGAGGATCATATACAAGATAGGCCAGGAATAGATTGGGAAAAACAAAAACATGGAAGAAGGACTTAGACACAAAAAAACCAAAGGAAAAATTTCCCAAGAGGGCAGAAAAGAATAGTTTTGTGCCCAGAGGTTGGAGGATGGGAAAAATGTTGCATACAAAAGGTAGGGAAGGACCCTTGAACACCTTTAACTAGGAAACTCATATAAGGCTCTTCCCATAGAAATTTGAACTGGATGGTCTGAAGAGGAAACGGCCACTTGCCTTTCAAGAAAGATTTTGTAGATACACATCACTATGATATGACATCATCCAGAAAAAGTTGAGGAGGAAGAGACCATCGGAAGGTGGTGGGTTACTCCTTTCTGAGGGCTTAAAAAGGCAGCTACTGATACACAATTGAGAACTATGGGGTTTGAGAGGCAAGAGAATTTCCGGTGGCTTGTGTTCAAGAAGTAATAGACCTTTCAAAATTGGTCAAACCAGATGAAAACTTCTGGTGATTCATGTGGGCACAAATCCATGGCATTTTCCAGCCTCCCAACATTGGTAGGAATTCTCCTCTGCCCCCTTGCTTTCTTTTTCTTTGCTATCACACCTGAGTATTGTTCCCCAGGCTGTTTTTTCCAATCTATGCCTGTTCGATCTTGTATGTGGGACTCTAGTCTCCATCTCCTAATAATAAGTTCTAGTGACCTGTGTGGGCACAAATGATACTGCCGATAGAATCCTGGAAAGCATTGCCAAATATTTAGCAAGAAATTCCTAATAACGTTATGAACAGCTCTCTCATGTTTGGATTATAGAGTTAGAGATGGAAGAACTTTACAGGCCATCTTGGCCACTCCCTTCATTTTATAGATGAAAAAGAGAAATGAAACAATCTGCAGAGTCATAAAGCAAGAAAGTATCTGAGGCAAGACTTGAACCCATATCCACTACTATGTTTGCCCATCACTCTTCCCCATCCGGAGGATGGATTCAGAATAGACAAGCACATCTGGGAAGTGAACAGGTCGTACAGCAATGCTGTCAGGTGATACTTAAGAGTTCTGAACTACAACTTGAAATACAAAATGGCAATCTCCAGGCAGGGAAGGCTTGCATCTCACAAGAACTGAGGAGACTGAAATTTTTGCAAATTTAATAAAAATACTTTCAACTAAACTGGAAGAGAAAAATGACCCGTGAATTTCCAACAACTACTCCAAATAGAGAATAGCTACAATATGAGAAGAACAGTAGAGACAACTAATCCAATCATCACTTCTACTGATTGCCAAGATGAACCACAGGCTGAGCTGGACTTCCCAGCCATTTATCAAGGCTGCTTTGACAATTAGCCATCATCCAATATATCTCCACGAGATGGGGTCTATTGTGGCCAAGAAATCCAGCAAGAATATCCATGTCTCAGATGATTAGAATACAAATGTACAAGGTATGGGAATTAAGCAATGATCGCAATCATCAGAGACCAAGCAGCACCCTTTGGTGCATCAATCCATTGGAGAGTCAGTTCAGGAGACAACAGTTTTCCTGCAAAGGGTAGATTGGGCCTGGATCCAGGTGTAAAGTCCCAAGCAAGGACAGAATCCCACAAATAACAGGAACAAAGAGTAGAGCTTCCTGAGTTTAATAGTCTTCCTTAGGCCCTATGTTTGTAGAGATTTTGAAACTGCCAAACCTGGAGATAACCAACTTGTTTTCCTCTTTCCCCACTTCACTCTCCCAGATTGAGTGCTATTGCAGTCAGAGTTAGACAACCATACTTACCACAGGCTATGTAAGTAAATATGCAGCCCTATCTGCATAAATTTATGCTTTGTTAAGGACAAAAAAATTAAGATTTGGGTTTTTTACTCTAGTCTGTTCTACAAGTTTTAAGTGCCTACTCTGTGCCCTGCACTCTGTAGGTAATAGGGATACAATGACAAAAAGAGTTCCTATCCTCAAAGAGCTTACACTCTCTTGAGAGGAAACAAAATGTGCACAAATAAGGACACAGGAAATACATACAGACTTAATACAAACCAATGGGAGTATATGGAATGCAATATTGCTTCAGAAGTTCTCTTTGGAGTGAATTAGGGACTTGAAATAGGAAAACAGTAGGAACATACGAAGTGTATTAATTAATGGGTTTAAAAAAAAAAAAAACTACTTCTAGAAAGGGAGAATCTGGATAACAACACAGGTAAGGAAATCCCTGAGATATTTCGTTAAATTGAAACCAGAAAAATGGAAATGTCTTTGCCATTTGGGAGCTGAAGACCTTAGTTAAATTAAAAAGAGACATTCTTCCCTCCCTCCAGACAACTGGTTATATTATGTCATTAGTAAAGGATTGCACCAAGGGAAAGTCTATTTCTTGCATGGCGAGAACTCATTGTATATTGTACTAACCGAGATTAATGATGACTTCCTCTTGACATTTGTTCACACCCACTAATTCTTGTCTTTGCATAGGTTTAACGTCCTCGGTCCAGTGGAAACCTTTCAGCTACAAAGATTTCAAATAAGTTGCAGCTCCCAAGTGTTTTCAATTCAGTTCCATTCAACGGTGAGGAAAGCTTGTTAGGAGAAAAAGGGGGGAAAAAGAAAAAGAAAAGTTCTGTCTTTCCAAAGTAAGTGTTCTGAAAACACATACTTGTGGTTAGGGAGTATCATAGAATCCCTCCAGATTTAGCAAATATTTTCATTTGTCTCCCCAAGCCCACCCACGACAGAGGATGGCACGTTCCTTTAAGCCCGACTGATCCGAGTAATGTGAACCCTGCTGTTTCCGCAAGACTGGTAAGACTATGAAGGTACATTCAGAACCATTGGGAAAATCTGTAACCATCAAGGCCCCAAGGCAAAAAACAACCGGGGTGAACCCAGCTTTTGTTGTCAAATGCAAGTTCTTTTCTGAACCATGCTCCTCCTTGGCCACAGCAGACCTCACAGAGGTGATGGCTAATTAGTCAAGGGAACCTTGATGGAGGCCAGCTTGCGGTTCATCTTTCCCTTGGCAATCAGTAGAAGTGATGCTAACATCTCTCTAGGCTGCAAATGCAGGTTTGGGTGCATTTAGGCTTCTTTTCAAAGCTTAATGAAAGTATGGGCTTGAGCAAAAGATTGCAGGCTTAAGTAGGAACCTTTTTTTGGCACTTTTGCTTCCGAGAAAAAAGGAAAAAATCTGAATTGTTGCTGCCGACAACCAACTGAAGTGGGCTGCTGTTACATGTACCTCTGTGACAGTCTGTGTGGTTGCTAGTAATGCGATTATATGGTTTATATCCAAGTCATGGGACCATAGATTTAGAGCTAGAATGAACTTTAGAAATCCATGCAAAATTAGAAAAGGCTATGAAAGCACACATTGGGAAATACCCTGTCTTTCATTGGAACCCACAGACTTACTTTGTTAAGTGATTTATATCTGAACTCACAAAACCCTACGGTTACATTAAGGAGTTGTCCTTTCTTTGTTGGGGAACAATTGCCATAATTTTTTGGTACGTATGGATTCTTTTCTTCTTTCATGGTTAGCTTTTGTGTATAGACTTAGCAGTATAACTGGGTCATAGGGTATGCACAGCTTCAAGCTTTTGGGGTAGAGTTCTAAAATGCTTTTCAGAATAGTGGGATCAATTCACAGCTCCACCAAAGTGCACTCGAGCACCTGTTTTCCTATATTGCTCTTCTGTTTGGTTTTTTTTTTTTCATTTTTATTAGTTTAACCAATCTGATAAGTATGAAGTGATACCTATGAATTATTTTAGTGAATTAGGGCAGCTAGATAGCCTAGTGGGTAGAATGGATAGAGCAAGAGGTGTGGAGTCAGAAAATCTGAGTTCAAATCTGGTCTCAGGCACTTACTAGCTATGTGATCCGGGGCAAGTCACTTAATCCTGTTCATCTCAGTTTCCTCAACTATAAAATGATCTGGAGAAAGAAATGTAAATCACTCCAGTATCTCTCCCAAGAAATCCCCAAATGGGGGCCATAAAGAGCTGAACATGACCAAACAGCTAAACTATTACTAGTGATTTTGACCATTTTTCATATGGCTCTTGATAGTTTGGATTTTCTTTTTCCCCTGAAAACTGCCTGTTCATATACTTTGACTATTTATCATTTGGGGAATGACTCTAATTCTTTAAAAAACTGATTCAATTCCCTATATATCTTAGGATCTGACACTAAGGAAATGTCCATCAATAACAAAAAAGTTATTGTATATAAGAGTAGTGGAATATATTGTTCAGTAAGAACTGATAAAGAGAATAGTTTCATAAAAACCCAAGAAGACCTATAGGAATTGATGCAAAGTGGAATGAGCAAAACCAGAATAATCTATTTACACAGAAACAATAATGTTATAAAATTGGTCAACTGTGAAAGATTAGTAACTTTGATCAACACAATGACCAACCACAATTCCAAAGGACTCATAATCAAATATGCTAACCACCTTCTTTCCCTTCATTTTCCCTCCTTTCATTTTCCTTCCCTCCCTTCCTCTTTTCCTCCCTCTTTTCTTCACTCCCTCTCTCCCTCCCTTCCTCCTTCATTCCCTCTCTCCCTCCCTTCCTCCTCCTTTCTTTCCCTCTCTTTGTCTCTGTCTCTCTGTCTCTGTCTGTCTCTCTCTTTCTCTTTGTCTCTCTCTCTCTTTTTCTTTCTCTCTCTCTGCTTCTCTCTCTCTCTCTCTCTCTCTCTCTCTCTCTCTCTCTCTCTCTCTCTCTCTCTCTCTTTCTCTCTTCAATTGAAATCTTGTTTTGTTCTCTGTCAAAGAGGTCCTTTACTCTGCATAAGAATATTCTCTCTGTGGTTTAATTGAGCACTTATTTTGTTCCCAGCCAAAGAGATGTTTTATTTTCTGGTCTATTCTCATCTGTATAATTGCCCTGTTTACAATTTATTTTACTTTGCTAAAGTGCTGTATTAGCTATTTGTGATAGTATTTTGTGTACATATGATGGGAGGGCCCTAAAATGGTGATGATAGGCTAAATATTACCCTACCCTTGAGAGCAATAAGAGAATGTGACATTGATCTTGGGCCCCCTGGAGGATTGTACTCCTGGACTATCAATATTTGAAGTATTTTTCCAATCCGATATACAAGTGGCAGTCAGAGCCCTCCTTCTTTCCACAAAGGTGGAAATTGCCATCTCTCTCCCAGTAGGGTGGGCCCAATACTAGGTCAAATGTCCAGATATCTGTAGCACAATGCAAGAGTCAAACCTTTTTAATTAGATACCAATCGCATATAATTTGCAAAGAGATCCTATATGGTCTATAATGCAGAGATTCTGTATATAAGAAAATACATTCACACTGTAATGAAAATTCCTCCCTAGCCCTGCCGCCTCAGTTCCCCACCTCTCACAGTGAATCCAGGAGCCAAATTTCTCATTAAATTGACCCTAATGTTCTGTCCTGCAGGGATGTTGCTACGCAGATAACCCTATGGCCAAGCTGGAGAGTAATCAAACCAGGAGACTGGTCCTGGGTGACGGCAAGTCCTGGGGTTTCCAAGCTTTGGAGCACGGCAGCTTCAGAAGGGGAGGGTGTCTCACCTGGGCTCTGGCCGCAGCTGGGAGTGTGGGAGGATGTTCATGAACTCTCCTGATATGCCCCAAGGCACGTGAGTCTCTTCTGGTTTTGAGCAGAAAGTGGCAACAGATATGACAGCCCCAAGTTACTGTCACTTACTGAATTGTGAGCTCTCTGCTCTTCCCTTCTTATCCTCCTACAGCTTCTAGTACATTGTTCCCTACATAAATGCTGCTAGCTGATTAGGAAAGGAAATAGAAATTTGAATGATTGTGTGTGTGTGTAAGTTTTAGCATTTTTTCTTCCATTTTGCTATATTACCAGCTTTTTCAAGTTTACCCCTGCCCAAACTTTGTTTCTAGTGGGAACAGTTTCCTAGGAAAAGGGATACACTAATATATAGAGAAGACTAAAGAAAAAAGAATAGGACCAGGGGATGTATTCTGGCAGTTGGCAGCTCAAATGAGAGGTGAATAATGTCTTGACTTAGCTTAATGATAATTACCTTCCATAAAATTGGAAAAATCAACAAGGGGGAATTATTTTCTGGATCTGAGACTTGGCAATAAGAAGAGAGGGACTAATGCTGTTGTGGCTGAAGAGAAGGATGTCTTAGGTGGAACCAACCAAAACCTTTTAGGATTTGTGATGGAGGAAAGAAAAATTGGACAAGGTTGGAAATGTACTCTAGATTTGGAGAGAATAGATTTCAAAAAGTTCAGAGAAATGATCAATAAGATTCCAAAGACTCAAATTGTATAAAAGTTAACCGAGGAGGAATGGGGAAGTCTCAAGAATGACATTCTGATGACATACGGGGGGGGGGGGAAGGGGGGAAAGAAAGGAATAGTTTTAATGATGATGAAAGAGGTGGATGATTGAGTGGCTGCACTCCCAAAGTAGGAGGGATATCTACGTAGAGGTTTGCAGCCAGTCCTTAAATTGAATTAAAATTAGCCTTCCTGTAACTTCCATTCATTGCTCTCGCTTTTGCTTTGGGGAGCCATATAGCAAACAAAAATGTCCCCTGCCAAAGCCCGTATTGCATTTTAAGACAATTGTTTTGTCCCCCATTCAATGTTTTCTTCTTCAGTCTCTGGATCTTTGGGTGGAAGATTTGTTTGCAGAGTGCTGTTTTAGGAACTGGAGAACCTGCAAAATGGAGGTAACATGCTGTCCTTGCTTCAGTGGGATTGTAGTTTAGTGAAAGGATAAGAAACAAGCACCTTTCATTACACTGTATAATATGAGATGTTAAATATACCAGAGCGATGTAAAACAAAGTGCTCTGGGATGTGAGAGGCTGTCATTCAGAGAGGCATCGGGGAAAGCTTAAGTGACACCTGATGAGGTGGATATTAAATGCTGAGTCGGCATTAAACAGTCAGAGAGAAGGTAGGACATTTAGAGGGCCTGGCATGTGCGGCAAAGTGAGAAAAGACTTGGCGGGGGTCAGGGGAGCTTCAGAGGAGGCTTCTGACGTGCAGTGGCGGAGAGGAACAGTTTGGCAGAAGCAGGGAATGGACATGAGCAACAGATTTAGGATTTTTAATGTTACAGAAAGGAGCTTGACCCTGTTCTTGGTAGATATTCTATAGTTGGAACTCAGGAAAAAGGCTGGAAAAAAGCCTTAAGGATCCCTTTCTTTCTCCAACAAGCTCACCCCTCACACATACATGGATGGGTTGGCCACAAGATTTGTGTTCAGAGAACCGCACTTTTAGTCCTGTCGGTCAGGACCCTAAGTGAGTCACTTCCCCGTCTGGCCCTGAGTTTCCTCCTTTCTTCAATAAGGAAATGGGACTAGATAAGAGAGCTGATTTACTTTGTCCTAAGGTCCTGCCCATCAAAAACTCCCCAATCCCATAGTTCTGCATCTCAAACTTGCCTCTTGTCCTGCCACCTACCTGTTTTCCAGTCACTTCTTTACAGTGAGTTAGGAGGTAGACCTGGGTTTGTTGTACAGAATGTATCCTTCCGTTGAGTTTTCATGATTGGATTATTGAGTATCATTGAGCAGACTTCAAGGCTTCAGGGAGAGATGCTTTTCTAGCTGTTATTGCTTCTCTTCCAGGAACATGGCAGCTCATGACAAAGGGAAATGAAGCTCTTTTTTTGGCTGTAGAGAAATTTGGAAGTGGCAGTAGACATGGAGCTACTTAACTCTGACTAATCCGCTGCTTGTCATAACCTCCCACTGCCTTCTGGGAGTGGCCCTGCCAAAGGCAAAGCAAGAGGCCTGGGCTCTTCAGCTCTGTAACAAGTTCTTGGAATTCCCTTTAAATGAAAACCTTCCATGTGTCAAAAATCTCCTCTAGAGCAAATAACAATTCACAAATGCATTAAAGAGAAAGATTCCAATTAGAAAAATAAAATGGGGCCTGGAAATGAAAACAATTAAAGGCAGCCCTACTCCAGGGCATTCAGAGCTACACTAGGACTGAGACACATGTTGGGGCTCAGAATTCCCTGAAACATGCTTGGATCCAGTCATAAATGTGGGGCCAGAAAAGAATATTCCCTCATAAAAGCCCCTTGAGGGCCCTTGGATCTTGGCCCCCATTAACCAGGGTTGAGCCAAAGAAAAGAGTCTCTCTCCTAAGAAGAAACATCTCAATTCAGTGGAGCTACCACCTGGGCACTGATTAATGTGAGATAAACAGGGATTGGCTTGGGGTACTTCATTTCAAACACCACAAGAAGAGAGGCCAGGAGAACCTGCAAAATTGTTCCAAATTGCCCTATAAATGACATCCTTTTCAAATGTCATTTCTGTTCCCAGGCCCTCATATTGGCTAGTTCCATTTTATTTGAAAATCCTTTGTCAACTAAGAATCTGTGTAAAGGCTTCAAATGAACTGTCTTTGGGGAGATGGAGTGGCAGACCATTGTGTGAGGTAGTCAGTGCACCCAGGGGTTGGCTCGTCCAAGCCTTTCATTCAATGACTTTTGCCTCACATGTGCCTTCCAAAGAATGGTGGTGATACAATTTCTTCTCCAGTGTTTCCTTTGCTGTTTCATCTTTTCAAAATCTTTAACCTGGCTGACCATTCACTTTCTCTCCACAAACATGAAAGGAGCCCAATACTTTCCACGGCAGAGTACGACCAGTTATGGGGGCTCTCTTCTGGACAAATTCACATTCCACTATGGTTTGGTCATACTGGTAGCCAATGCTGAGTGCCTGGGAGAGCCGAGATTATCAGGTGGGTTGTTCATGATACCTCCCCCCACTGATGGCCTCTGGCTCCCATTGAAAAGTGGGGAAGAAGGATGCAGACATTGCTGCTATGAACAGGGTCCTAGCCACAGCCAGGACTGACTATGCTAGATACAAAGAACTAAGATACAAAGATACTAAAGACTGACATGTGCTAGATACAAAACAAAATATAAAGCAGTATAAGGTACTGTTAGCACCTTAATGGAGCTTACAGTCTAGTCCCTTGGTGATATAAACTGAAGTGAATAAATAAGATAGATACACCTTGAAAGTTTCTTTCTGGATTTAAATCTATGGTCTTTTAAGTTACCAATATGAGGCAAGATTCAGCACAAGACTGCTGCAGATAAGAGAGAATCTGTAAGTCCTGAGGTTTCCCCCTTCTGGACCTTCTTTGCCTCTGACTTCACCTGTTCCCTCTGATAATCATCTTAGACCAGGTTCCCATTATCCCCTGCTAGAATAGGTACAATATTCTCCTGCTTGGCTTTCTTCATCCTTTTCCCTCTTCATTTCCTAGCCAACAGGGGTGTAAGATTAATCTCCTATGTGTAGAAGAACTATTAAGATGTTATGCTGCTCAAAACTTGAATAAACTCCCTTTGTCTCCTGAATCAATCTAATTAGCATGGTAATCAAGCCTGCTACAGTCTCACAACATCCATTCCATGTTCATCTCATGCTCCAGTGAAATGCAATATGGGGATGAAATTTGGACTCAGAGATCTTGGGATTCAGTTCATAGATCTGCTACTTCTTATTAGTGTGACCTTATGCAGATCACTTCATTTTAAGCCCTCGTCTGTAAAATGAGGGAGTTGGATTAGCTGGTGTCCCTTTTCACTCTGAATCTGGGCGCTTATGATCATACCAGACATGTGGGATGAACCAGTCTTATAGGACTGCTATTAGCTGGGCCCTTCACATTTATGTTATGTCATCTCTTATCTATGCCCTTATTCATTAAGCTTCTGCCTGTTAAAATTTTCCAAATACTTTGTTTTTTTAACTGCCATCTCAGTCTGCTAGAGTTCTCAATTCCATAATAAGCCTTCATTTTAGCTACCTGGGGCACTTGATTTAGGCCTCTTGAACAAAGTATTGTGCTGTATTATAGTTATTCTTATATTTGGTATATCCTTCTATGAGCACTATATAAGAATAGACACATGATTTAACTAAATTATTTGAAGTCATTTCATAGAATTTGAAACAGAAAATCAATCCTTCCATGTGAATAGTCTAAAGAAGACTTAAAATTATTTTAAAGAGAAAAATTGAAATGACCCTTGAAGAATTGGGTAGTATATTTAAAGGTAAAAGTAGATGGTGTAGAGTTAGAGACAAAAATATGAAAAAATGTTTTTTGGAGACAATGAATAAACCAATTTCATTTAAAACATTGGTTACATGTAGGGCAGAGAGATCAAATACATAACCTATAGCAGTCTAGGGAAGATCTAATGGATGAAAATTTTACAGAGAAAGTCAAAGCAGGAGTCATTAGAAGGGCTCAAGAATGAAATTCTACAAACACAAAGAGAAATTGAGTAGTTGTAGAAAAGACTGTTGGACTAATGTATTTTATCATCTCCTTCCATATTCAATGTGATCTCCATATTCAAGTTCAAAGTCTTTAGTCTCTATATTTATTGTTACATATTTAAAATATTTCCTTTTATGAATCCAAATGACATTCCTATATTATTACAGAAAGATTTCATGAGATGAAAAGGCTGATCAATTTGTTTTTATGAGGAGTCAAATGACTTAACATAATTCATGAACATCAAATGAATGACAAATTTTGGTTCAATTCTGTTTTTACATTATAAGCTATCTCTCCTTCTGTTTAAGAAAGGTCATAATATATTTAAGGTTAGAAAAAATCATAATGGATTTAAGCTGCATCCTTGAAAAATATTGTCTTATATAGATGTTTCTTGCTATTATTGGGTAATGCTTTTTAATAAAAAAAAACAAGCTTTTGCCTTCTCAATGAGGGGGATAGGGAGAAAGGGAAAGAATTTGGAACTCAAAATTTTAGAAACGAATGTTAAAATTGTTTTTACATTAATTGGGGAAAAACAAAATATTAAACAAATATTTTTAGAAAAATAAAATAAACAAGCTTTTCATACATATCAAATATACTTTAGTTTCCTCATTATATGTGGGTCTATCTTACAAATTTGCAGTCTATGAATAAGTCATGAATGTAGAATTGAATCAAAGGATGTAAAACAAGTAACAAAAGTTGTATATTTGTTATGGTTCTTTAGATTAACTTCTTTGATAATTACTAAATTCATGAAAAGTTGTATACGGTACCTGGCATATAGTAGACATAGAATATTTATTGATGTGACTCTTCTTGTATATCAATCAATATATTGTTTGCTTATGCTTATAGTTTTTTGATGATATAAGTTGTGAATACTTTATATAAAGTGTAGAAACATAATTAGTCTATATAAGAATCTTTAGTGTTCTCATCCTTTGATTATATATGTGATGTCTTGAAATACAATTTAAGGGGTAAAGTCAAGATTGGGGAATAAAGAAAGCACTCATTTGAGTTTTCCCAATATTTTCCTCTAAGCAACTTTAAATCACATCTCAAATCGGATTCTAGAGTCACAGAATCAACTAAACATCAAGGTAAGGCATTCTTCTAACAGAAGAAAACTTAGGAGGTTGGAAGGAGAAATCTATAATGCGGTAATAGAGGCACCCAGATCCCACAAGGATGTATTATTTGGGATTGTTAATAGCAGCTTGGGAAACTTTCAAATGGGAGACAGTAAAAAGACCTGGAAATTGGTCAAAAAGAAATTATAGGAGACTCTTGTACTAATACTAAATACAAGATGAAATGCTGTTTTGTAGCTCCATTGCCTATATTCACTTCTGAGCCATGTTTGAAGGATGGAGAAGGATACTTTCAATCAAGAAGAAACAGGGACCCTGAAGAACAGCACTGCTTCTGGGCCCAAGGAAAGGAGCCTAAGGAACAGTATCAATTATAATTTCAAGGGATTAAAGGCTCTTCTAGGGAAAGGACTTGAGCACAAACCAGGAAATTAGTGACTACAAATGACCCAGCACTATGGAACCCCAAACCCTTTATTTTTACTTTTAAAACAGCACTGCAAAAAAGTCTGAAATTTAAGACAGTACTTCCCCAGGAGGAATAGAGTTCAACTTTAATATAAAACTCAAAATTAATAAATAAAGTAGCAAAATAACCCCACCATAAGAATCTAATCTGGTTACTAGAAAAGATCAAGATACAAATTTGGAAGAAGACAACAAAGTCAAAACAACTATAAGCAAAGCCTTAAAGGGGAAAAATGTAAATTCCTAAAAGAGCTAAAAATATTTTCAAAATCAAATGAGTAGAAGAGGAAAAATTAGATTAAAAATGAAGGTAAAGAAAGAAAATTATGAAAAGACAATTGACAACTTAATAAAAGAGGAACACACAAAAATATTGAAAACAATAACATTTTTAAAAATTAGAATTGGCTAAATAGAAAAAAAGAGGTATAAAATGAACCAAAGAAAATAATTCCTTAAAAAAACAAAATTGGCCAATGGGAAATAGAGACATAAAAAAGTTCAATCAAGAAAATAATTCACTAAAAATTAGAACTAAGCAAGTGGAAACTAATGACTCAAGTAGACATAGAGAAACAATAAAACAAAGTCAAAAGAATGAAAAACTAGAAGAAAATATGAATTATCTCATCAGAAAAACAACTAACCTGGAAAATATATTGAGAAGAGATAATTTAAGAATTATTAGACTATCTAAAAACCATATTCAAAGAAGGCCTTTGAAAAACAACGATATTTGTTGTTTCAAGAAATCATCACAGAAAACTGCTCTGATATTTTAGATTCAGAAGTTAAAATAGAAATTGAAAGGATTTACCAATGATTATCTGAGATCCCCAAATGAAAATTCACAGACATATTATGTTCAAATATCAGAACTCCTAGGTCAAAGAGAAGATATCCAAGGAGGCAGAAAGAAACCATTCAAATACAATAGTGCCATAGTCAGGATCACAGAAAATTTAGAAGATTCTGCAATAAAGAAGCAGAGGCCTTGGAAGGTAATATTCTGGAAGGCAAAATAGCTAGAATCACAAATAAGAATAACCTATCCAGCAAAACTGACCATAAAATTACAAGGGAAAAAAGTAAATATTTAATGAAATAAAGTAATTTCAAGTATTTCTGATTTAAAAAAAAAAAAAAAACAAAGCTGAATAGAAAATTTGACTTTTAAATAAAAGACTTAAGAGAAGTGTAAAAAGAGAAAACATAAGGGACTTAATAAGATTAAATTGTTTACATTTCTATGTGGAAAGATAATATATGTAACTTCTAAAACCTTTATCATTGTTTAAAAAAAGTTAGAAAGATTCAATATAGAAGGCACAGGAGTGAATGAGTTGATGATATTGGGATGATGTAAAAAAATAGATAGGCAAGAAAGAGTGATGCCCTGGGAAAGAGGAAAAAGAAGAGGAAGTATGGGGGAAATTATCTCATATAAAAGAGCCATACAAGGATGAACTTTTACAATAGAAGGGAAAGGGAGTGGGATAGACAACACTTGAAAATAACTTATCTAAATTGGTTCAAAGAGGAAATATGTGAATGTGTGTATGCATATGTGTGTATATATAACACACACATACACATATTATACACACTCAATTGAGTATAGAAATCCATCTTACCCAACAGAGAAGTAGGAGGAGAAAGATATTAGAGAAAGAGGAATTAGTATGGATAAAGGAAGGCAGTGGTCAGTAACAAAACAGATTTTATAGGAAGGACAGGATAAAAAGAAAAAGAGAAACAAAAACAGACGAAAAAGAGTGGAGGGAAATGCACAGTTAGTAATCATAACAATGAATGTGAATGGGAAAAATTCACCCATAAAAGTAAAATAGATAGCAGAATGGATTAGAAAGCAGAATTCAACAATATGTTGTTTGCAAGAAACAGACTGAAAACAGAATAACACATGAAGTGCTAAAATAAGGAACTAGAGCAGAATCTATTATGCTTCAGTCACTGTAAAAATTGCAGGGGTAGTGATCATGATCTCAGACAAAGCAAAAGCAAAAACAGATCTAATTAAAAGAAATAAGCAGGGAAAATAAATACATCTTGTCAAAGGACATCATAGAATGACATAATTTCAGTTATGAACATATGCACCAAATGGTATAATGGTACCCAAATTCTTAAAAGGAATTCTTAAAGGCAAAATTAAAATTAAATGAATTTTAAAAGGAAACAGTAAAACTGTACTCATGGAGAATCTCAACTGTCTCCTTTCAGAGCTATATAATTCTAACCATAAAATAAATAAGAAGTTAAGAAAATGAACAGGATCTTAGAAAAGTTAGCTGTGGTAAACTTCTAAAAATGGAAAGAATACCTTTTTCTTGGCTGAACATTACAGCTTCACAAAAATTGACTATGTGTTAGCACATAAAATCCTCACCAAATGCAGAAAAGCAGAACTATACCCTTTTCAGACTATAATGTAATAAAAATTGCATTCAATAAAGGAAACATTCAATAAAGTGGAATCATAGACTAAAAGTTCAATCCAATCCAAAAGAATGAGTAGGTCAAAGAACAAGTCATAAAATAACCAATTATTTCATTAGAGAAAATGACAGCAATAAGACAACATACCAAAATTTGTGGAATGCGATCAAAGTAGCACTTACAGGAAAATGTATATCTCTAAATACTTACATCAATAAAAGGAAGAAGGAGTGGATTAACAAGTTAGGCATGCAACTGAAAAAGACAAATTTAAAAATCACCAATTAAATACAAAACTAAAAAGCAAAAGAGGAATTAATAAAACTGAAAGTTAAAAAAAATGAATTGATAAATAAAACTCTCCTTTAGGGATTTTTAGGTTGATCATTATATTAATGACACTCAGTTACATAGGAACTTACTAAGTGATCCTGGGCAAATCATTTAACTCTCTGAGTCCCAATTTTTTCACTTGTAAAATGGAAAAAAAAAATAGCATCAATCTCATAGGGTTTTAAAGATCAAAGGAAATGTATAGAAAATAAGTCATATATACATGTACATCATTATATACACATGTATCTGTGTACATGTCACTTTTCACCATGTATTACTCTTTGCAAACATTAATCTCTATATAATTCCTAGATATTATTATTATTGTTATTTTATGGTAAATGATGTTTGTGTTTCCTCTTTGATCAAACTTCTTTTTTGTTGTGTTTGACATCTTAATATATATGACTGGAAATATTTTATAGCCTCCTTTTAGGGGTTACATCTTGCTCTTGATTTCTTTATTTCTCAAATAAAGATTTTGATTTTGTTCTTTTCACTGCTTTGACTCCATGTACCACATTAACCCTTTAAATTTTGCTTTCAGTCACTGATTTAATCCCTAGATCTTATGAGATGTTTTTATCTAAATTTCTTTTCCTCATGTTTGTTGCCTTTAGTTGTACAATATGGTATTGATGGTATAGATCAGTTGGATATTAATGTAATCTTCCTATATCTTTTTTTTTTTAACAGATCTTCAATAGTTTTTTAAAGTCTCTTCTGCCCTGGTGGTATTAGGGAGTATTCCTTGATAACTTTCTTCTTTTATTCTATGGTTCTTTATCACGTCAACATTTGTTGTATAAGCTGCTATGTGCATTTCCTGAAATGTTTTTTATGCTTTCGGTCAAATATTGTAGAAAATGTATTTCATGATGGATACAGATATCAGCTATTACTTTTAGTATTACTTATTAGCTATTTGGATTCACAAAATCAAAGTAAAGATGGTCTTTATGGAATTCCACTTTTAGTAGATCCTACCCCTATTCAAATTCATTTGAGATTTTGGTGATTTTTTTTATTTTTTTAGATCTAATTTCTGAATCTGCATCAAATGCAGGCTTTTCAACTTTCCCCTTTTTGTTAATTAATCAATTCCACTTCCTATTTCATCTAGTTTAGGCTTAGGAATGAAGTGAAGTTTTTTTTTTTTTTAATAATTTCTCTTTATTGGTCAGCACTATGTTATTATGTGACATTAAGCTGACACCACAGATATGACTCTTGTATATATAATTTATAGTATCTGTAACCAATTTGATTATGATGTAATACTAGTAACAAAGTATTCAAGTTTTCTTCAAACCATTCCCTGTTAATTCATGCTTTGGAAATAAATGCCATCTGCATAGACACTATTTACTGGACCAGATGGAGTATTAAAATCTCTTATTCTTATCTTGATTCTTGATTCTAGGAGTCACTTGATGACTTCTGTATTAGTCTGGACAATCATGATGGTTCTGAGTATTGATAACCTATAATCCTGTGCTATAGCTTCAAATGCTTAGATTCACGGAGGAAATTTTATCATCATTATCATCATCCATATTAATTAGTGCTTCCTAATTTCTACTGTATTAAATATAATCTTTTCAAGTTGGTTTTAGAGCCTGTCCATTAATCAGTGCTATTTCTGTTTACTTAGCTTCCCCCCACCAACTACAATTTACTTGTTGACTTTTTCCATATCCAACCATGAAAGTTCTTCAAAAGTAGAAAGAGCTACCTTGAGAAGCAGAAGGCTTCTGTCCACTAAATATATTCAAGCCAAGGGTGTATATTGCCAAGGCAATTTCTTGTTCAGGAATAGATTGGACTAGGAGCACTCTAACGTCTTTTCTAGGTCTGAATATCTGTAATAATCCCAAAGATAATCTGATTATTAGAAGATTGATATCTTACCTTTCTTTTAGTCATACCAAACTTATTCCATCTCTGAATCTTTTTTCACATTATGTTTTACCCATGCAAATCTTTCTTTTTTGTTTTTCAGCATGGTTCATTTTTTACTTCCTCTTTAAGTCTTCTTCAACATTCCATCCTACCTTCATCTCCGTTCTCCTCTGAATTCTTAGATCACTTATTGTCTATACTTCATCATGGTTAGTTGTATTACTCTTAATGTTTTGTGTGTATTATTTCAATCTCTCCAATAATATTATAAGTTCCCTGAGAACACAAGTCGAGTAATATGCTGCTCATATATCCAAAAAGATGGCGTACTGTGTTGGGTTTTACGAGGTACCTGATATATACTTTTTCACAGAATTTTAATTAGAAAGGAACATAGTAGTCATTTATCTCAACCCATAGGGAAAAGAATCACCATGACAACATGCATAATAAATGGTCAGCTAGCCTCTGCTTGAAGATTAATCACTTTTAATTCAACTATCATTTGTTAAACCTACTAGTGTTAGGCACTATACTTAGTGCTGGAAATATAAAAATTAAAAAATGATTCCATTCTTGCCCTCAAGGGGCTACATTCTATGTCCTAAGACTGTTAATTTTTCTATACTCAAGAAATTAAGTCTGGCAGTTTACATTTTTGCTTTGAAAAATTTGCTTTTGAAAAATTTAGACCTGGTCCTAAAATGTCATCAAATGGATTCTTAAGAGTTATAAATTCAGATCTGGCTAGAGAGCTCCTTGAAGATTGCAGTCATGGAGTATAATTTCCCATTTATATAGGAAGAGCCTGAATACAGAAGAACTTGAATCACTTGCCAAATATAACATAGGAAGTGCCTTTTAGTTGCCCTTTGGCTGCAAGGTTCTTGTTCTCTAGCACCCACAGGTGCCAAAGTGGAGTCTTCTGGCTGCTCTTCCCTCTGGGTGTGGTCAGCTGATTCGGGACTGCTGTATTTGCCATCTCATGAACATGCCTTTTGCTGGTGATCTCTACTAACTTCTCCCTTCAGTGGTACCGAGAATGTTCTTCCCTTCCTTCCATCCTAAGGAACCATCTCCAAGACTTCCCTGAGCATCCACCCACAGTGACTTCACCCCTTTTCCAATTCTTTGTTTATGGATCATTTCCTGTCCTCGAAGACCTCCTCTGGGTGACTGACCCTCCCTCCCTTACCTTGCCAACAGGACAGGACTCCTGCTTTAGACAGGGTCTTTGAGGAATCACGTGGACAGAACTGGGAGGGTCCTCTTAGGGCCGCTGGGGCAGAGGCTCCACTGCAGTCAGGGAAAACAGAAGCATGATCTGGATGCTAGCAGTACCAAGAATGATTAGAAGCTGACGCTTGGTGGAGCACTTGAAAGAGCACAGGGTCTAAAGTCAGAAGAACTGGGTTCAGATCCTACCTCTGACGCACTCCCTTTGTGATCTTGGACAAATTACTTCATCTCGTGGATCTTAGTTTCTTCATCTGTAACATGGGTGGGTTGGACTAATGGCCTTGAGATCTCACAGGTTTAGACCACTCTTTGTTCAGAAGGGTCGGCAGGGCTGGATCTTGACCGGTGAACTTGGTTCTTCTCTTTCTTCCCTCTGTTGAGTTCTTGTTGTCTTCCCCCCTCAAAGAGGGGTGCTCCGCCACAGGTTGGGCACAAATAGTCCTTATGAGCTTCTCTAACTTTGCGATCCTGTGTTTCTTATGTGCTCTTTCAGTTCTTTGCTCATAAGGCCCAGCACCTTCTCTGATAAAGGCACTCTGTGCTGGGTGGTCCTGTGCCAGTCTCCCATATCATACCACCGATTCTAAAGTTCTTAAGAGAAACCTTATCTCGGTTTTTCTGACCACCATTTGCCTCTCCATAAAATAATCTTTTTGGCAAGTGTATTTTTGGCATTGTAACAATGTGGCCAGCCCAGCAGAGTTGTGCTCTCTGCAATAGTTGGAATACTTGGCCGTTTAGTTCTAGAAAGGATCCTAGTGTCTGGGATCTTATCCTGCCAGGTGATCTTCAGAACCTTCTTAAGACAATTCATATGGAAACAATTCAGTTTCCTGGCATGGTGCTGGTAACTATCCAGTTTCATAGGCGTACAACAATAAGATCAGCACAGTCTCTGTTGACCTTCAGTTTGGCAGTCAGTCTAATACCTCCCCTCTCTCACACTTCCCTTCAGAGCCTCCCATGTGTCAACCTCATTACTAAAGCAGACATCCCTGAGGGTTCCACATAACCTCCTGTTGGCTCGGCCCCATTGTGCTTATCATCTCTAGGATGAATAGAAAATCAGAGACTTTTTGTGTTCTTCCTTTTTTCCCTCTTTCTACTAGGAGTAAGTCTTCTTAGCTTCATGTTCTGGGCTGAGGAAAAGTATTTATCAGTCATGGCACATATTATATTTAGGATTATTGTTAAGGATCCCACTTTCATTACATAGAAGTCTTTTAAAATATAGTTGTAGGAATAGCTAAATGGCATAATGGATAAGAGCCCTGAAGTTAGGAGGACCTGAGTTCAAATAGAGCCTCAGATACTTAACACTTACTAGCTAGCTGTGTGACCCTGGGTAAGTCACTCATCCCAATACACACTCTCTCTCTCTCTCTCTCTCTCTCTCTCTCTCTCTCTCTCTCTCTCTCTCTCTTTCTCTCTCTCTCTCTCTCTCTCTCTCTCTCTCTATATATATATATATATATATGCACATATATATATATATATATACATATATATGTATGTATTTGCATGTGCTTTGGAAAATTAAAATAAATTTTAATACTCTTTGTTCTAGTTAATACAACTTCTATTTGTTACCAAGCTAAGAATGTCCTTTTACTGATAAAAAGTGGCATGACAGAGTAGGAAGAGCACTGGGCATGGAGGAGTCAGGTCACCTGGCTTCAAATTCTGGTTCCATCACAAGCTGCAAGACCTGGAGGATGTGCCTTACTTCCCTGAGACTTTGAGAGAATCAGCATGGCATAGGAATGAAGAGAGTGCTGAATTTGAAATCAGGAAAATCAGGTGCAAATGAGACCCCTATAAGCTTAATTCCCTCAATGATGCTGGATAATTTAATCAGAATCCATTGCAATCAGTTTCTTTGTAATGGGCCAGAACTCTGAACTTGAAACAAAGATTCTTACAAGGTATAAGTCAGTGGAATTAATGAGACAATGGTTATCTAGTTTAGCATGGTGCTTAATAGTTCTTTAAGTTCAGTATGATTGATTTACTCTTACAACAAATAATGGTTTCCTAGTGATATAAGGATTGGTTTATGCTCAATGTAGAGCATATAAAGCTGTGACAAACTCAGCCAGAGTCAGAACCTCGGAGAGATACAAGCAAACCTTTTCTCCCAAGCAGTTAAACTACCCACTCCCTTCTTATTCACCACTTTCTGTGTCTCTCCACATCATCTGGCAATTACATTGGAGATGCTTGCACTGGACACTATTCTGCTAGGTTAAAAAACCTATATTCTTTCCAATTGTAATCTCTTTCTCCATCTGATTTCTTTTCAGCTGATTGATCATGTAATCTCTTTCTTCCATCAGATTGATTCTCTGCTGATTGATCATATCAGGGCCCTAAACTTCTGAAGACTCTCTAGGTATAAACTTGGCTGTCCATCATTTCTTCACCTGTGAAATTAAAGGCTTGGACTCAGTATTCTCTCAGGTCCCTTCTGGGTCTAGATCTAGGAGTTTTGAGGTGGGAGTTTCTATTAAGCTTCTCTTTTTCTTGAGGAAAACTGATTTGAGTGTTTAATGGGCTCTATAGCTGGTATAAATTGGGATTTCTTCTTTTTGAGCAGGATTTGAGCAAATATCATTACAGATTGGTTGATTCTAGCAATATAGTTTGAATTGTCACCTTAGAATAGTCTTCTTCAGGAATAAATTGGATCAGTCCTATAAAATAATAATATGGTCCAATATTGGATTAAATTATAATTTTTTAAAAATCTATGTCATAACAGAAAGTGGGTTCCTCCCCAATGGCCTATGTTCATTGCTCCTTAAAGACTAGGGAGTCTCCCTAGAATTTTGAAAGTGTAACAAAAGAAGACCCACTGCAATTGGGAGCCCAGTACTTGAAATTAAATTCAGATATGTAAGGCAAGGCAACATGATGAAATCCAGCATTAATATAAAAACTTGACAGCTCTAAAGCATCCATATTTTGTGTATTATTTAATAAAATAATTCATGTAATAATTAGCAAAAGCAATGCCCATTACCATATGCTTCTTTAAGAACTGGCCATCTAGCTGTAAAGACAAGACAGTCATTCACCACACTGTGGTATAATGGTGAACACCAGATTTCTATTTTTGATACAGGTTGCAAAGCCTTGAACAAGTTTCTTTACTTCCGTCAGAATGAGTTTACCTATCAGTTAATTGGGAATAATAAAAGTTGCTCCATCTCCCTCTTAGGGTTGTAACTTGTAGTCAGGTTGGGGTGGGGGGTGGATTATCAGTGTACTCTGCTCTGTACTGGTTATATAGAGGAACTATCATGTTTGGAAGTAATACGTACTGAAGTTATGTCGATGACTGCCTGGTGACCACCTAGAGACCTTGCCATATGTAAATTAGCTGGAGAAAATGGGAATATTTAGTACAGAAAAGACAATATTGAGTTTAGACAATGTTTAGTGATTTCAGTTATGTCTGACTCTTCATGATCCCATTTGAGGTTTTCATGGAAAAAGTACTAGAATTGCTTATCATTTCGTCCCAGCTCATTTGACAGATGAAGAAACTAATCTTCAAATATCTGAAAGCCTCTCTCATAAATGAGAAGGAATGGACTTGTTCTGCTTTGTAAAAGTTGTAGAGCAGAAAATATTGTCTTGATATGAGGAAAAACTTTCTGATTACAGCTATCTAAAAAAGGAATGGGACTTCCTCAGGAAGTTCTTCTTCATTATTTTGATGGTTCAGTCTATGACCTTTAAGGCTCCTTGTAAATCTGATATTTGTTAGCACCGTACATAAAGCACTGTACTAATATAAGCTTATTAACATCATTCATTTATTCAACAGGCTTTTATTGAGCAACTACTACAAATATCATTACAGGACCAGTAATATTTGTACTACTGAGTTAAACTGGCAGTAGTAGTGATAATATTTCAGAGAAGGAGGATAAATGTGTGAGTTGGAGTAGTCAAGGAAGGCCTAATAGTAAAAGCAAGACTTATTGCATCAGTGGCAGGGTGAGATGTAAATTGGGGGAGGGAAGATGGGAAGTAGAAAATATTACTCAATGCTTTCTTCTTCAAAGGAAGAAAATGAGACTAAGATGTTTAGGGGATGGTGAGGATCCTAGTCTGGCTGCAGCAGAGGACCCATATTGGCAATATGGGAAATAAAGTGGGAGGGTAGAGTGGGAAGCCCTAAATGTCAGATAGAATTTAGATGATACCTTGTAGTCAATGAGGGGCTATAGCAATGCAGTGAGGATGAAAGTGTTCTAGTAGGATTAATCTGATGGTAGTGTGCACAATGGGTTGGAACACTGAGAGACTAGAGGAAAGAAGAACAATTTAGAAGTTATTTCAGTCATCCCAGCATGAGATGATGAGGGTCTGGAAAAGGATCAGAGCACTGGGAATAGAGAGGAAGGAACAGATGCCAGAGATATTTTGAAGACTTAAAAGGAATTAGTTACTGATTTCATACAAAGAATAAAAGAGAGCAGTGAATCAAAGATGAGTGAGGTTTTGAATTTGGGCATATGGAAGGATTGTGGAACCATTGATGGAAATCAGAAATTGGAAATGAGATCTAATTTTTAGATAAGAGAACACAGGCTGAACTGAATGCTATAAACAGCCCTGATATGCTATTAAAAGACTGAATAATAATGGTACAGTACAACTATTAATATTCTGTCCCTAAAAAGGTTTCTACTTTTACCCAAATCTTAAGTAGACCACAAAATCACATGATTTCAGAGGTGGAAAGAACATTGGAGACTCCAAACTAACTTATATCTGCACACAAGGGCAGCCTCCCTGACAGTAAACAAATGGTCATCCAGCTTTTGCTTGAAGGTCTCTTCAGGGAGAACCCACTAACTCCCAAATAAAATGTAACTAGGGAAGGGCAACCTGGATTTTGCCCTGTATTTTGACATTTAGAAGGAGGTGATAACTGTTGAAATCCTGTAGCACATAGAAACAACTAACCTTAGTACCGAATTAACATGAACAACTACTTAAAATGGGAGACTACCAAATGGTCCTTTCCCCTTCCTCTATGCTATGTTTACCCTGCCATCTTTTCTCAGTCTGTGAGGGTCTACCCAGCAGTGGTTTTTCTGGGGAGGGGGTAAAAAAGTGAATTCATATCCTGGAAGCCAGTGTCTTTGGGTCCCTCATACTGTGTATATTCTTAGTACATCTTTCCCCTTCAACCCTAAACCCATTCTAAGTTGATTTGAGGATACCTTTTATGTTTAACATATTTTGTTCTAGTTGTTCCATTACCAGAATTTCTACTTACTGTTTTTCTCCTGAGACAGTCTATTCTATTTTGGGGTAACTCTAATTGCTAATAATTATCATTATTTATGAAATTATTGTCAGAGGAGAAAGTGTTCACCTAGAAGTGCTGACCTTGAAATCATTGGCTCTCCATTCAAATCCTGACTCTGCCATCAGTACCTCTGAGAACCAGAGCAAGACAATCTCTCTAGCCCTCAGTTTTTTATCTGTATGATGAGGTAGTTGGACTAGATGATCTCTAGATGCAAGCTTTAGATTTATGATCCTATAATATCATCAGTATTTATTTAGAACTCATTCATTCAATTCATCCATTCAGCAAATATTTATTGAGCTTCTAATAAACACCAGCCTTATTCCTGGCTTAATCCAGGACATGTTCTTACCTTTTCTTTCGTCCTGAGAAGTATTATTTGATGCTCTCAGGTGTTATGTTCTTATTAGCACTAGTAAATTTAGGAAAGAGGGACTTAATTGTGGTATTTAATATAAGACAGATCAGTAAAGGACAAAGATGATTCCACTTTTCTATCACTGCTTAGAACAAAATAAAAAGGTCAAAAGTTGGATATGGTGAAGGAATTTTGATTTCTTTAGAACTTGAATTCTTAGATCTTGTAAAAGGGTTATTGAGTGTGGTGCTAAAGCCTCTCTTTAATTGGAAAAATCTAAAAATAAGTGCTCAGCCAAGGCCTGAACAATATATTTTCCATGGAGACATGGAATAAGGGAGCAAAGCAAGCCAAATGACTTATGCATGTAGCTCAGGTTCTGCTTATAATTAACTAAGGTGGGCAGAATAAAGTAAATCAATATTAAGATGTGGAGGCTGTTGATAACCGATCAATCTATAAACCTTAAGTACCTACTGTGTACCAGGAACTGTGCTAAGAAGCAAAAGATGGTCCCTGCACTGTTGAGAGGTTAATAGGAGCAGATGAAAGATATGGCCCAGAATTGGGAGAACCATGGTGCAATTAACATTGGACAAAGGTGTTTGCTAGAATAAAACTACTCAAATAGGAGCAGAAAGGGGGCAGGCAGCTGGGTGAAAAATGATAAGAGAACATACCTCACGTGGGCAATTGGATTGTACACTAAGTGCCCTGTCTGCTGTGGGGCCTTGGATATGTTATTTTCAGAACAGACATGAAGTGAGATGTAAGCCCCCAAAGTACAAGCATCACAGGGAAATCAGTGTGGAGAGTACTGAACAAAGATAGATTTGGAAATACAATGCTAAAACGAGGAGGGTTTTGAAATTAAGGGGAGAAAGAAAAAGCATTAGGTCTCTGTCAAGGCAATTGGTAGAGAATTTATGTCCCACAGCTAATGTCAGAGCCCATGTAACTTGGGGACCAGGTGTCAAAGCAGTAAACCTAGACACTATTGATCTAGAAATAAGGCAGGTATCAGGCAGTACTGGGGGAGATTTTACATTTGTCTCCATGTGGCAGCCTATTCCTTATTGTAGACTTCCCGACTATGCAAATATGAAAGCAAAAACAAGTGGAACAAGAACAGAATGTGCACTGTACTTGAGGGAAAAAAAATAGGCCTTTAGCCAGTAAGCTTCAACCCAGAACAATCAATTTTCCATATTGTTGGTCTATTTTTTCAAAATTCTGAGTGGGACAATTGTTTCAGCCCATTTGCACAGTTTCAGTATAATTTAAAAGAGTAGAAGGTAGGGGGCCTTTTATACAGATGAATCAGATAAAAATCACTTGTACATTTTTATTGATCAAAACCCACCCATAAATTGTAAAGTCAGAATTCAACTCCCTCTTTCTTCCCGCCCCCATAAGGGTCCCTTAGATGGCAGCTCATTAACTCTGCCCTGAATTTGTCAGACAAACTGATGGACCATGATAAACAGTGGGCCCTTTGAGAATGAGTCATGATCAGCAGTAATTACAGTATCCTTGTTGAAAATATATCCAGGACTCTTGAGGTCTGGGATTGATGATCTCAAAGGTCCCCTAGATTCTCTGATGCAAATAATTGTATGGTTAGAATGAAATAAATTATTCCTCATAGTAACCCTGTAAATGAGATTTTAATGATTATCTCCAATAAAAGTGAAGACCATGTCATTTACTTTGCAATAAATACTTAGTGAATGAAATGAATCAATGAAAATGAGTCCTAGAGTTGCTGAGTCCAAAATGGTTACTTCTATCTAATCCCTTGGTTCCTATGTTGGGGCTCCCCATTTCCTAGAGAATAAATACAATCTCATTATCCTGGTATTTAAATCCCTCTGTACTTTGGTTTCCATTTAACTTTCTTTTTGTTCTTCAACAGCATTTTATTTTTCCAATTACATGTAAAGATAGTTTTCAACATTCATTTCTGTAAGATTGAATTACAAATTTTTTCTCCCTTGCTCCCTTACCTCCCCCAAACTAGAGATAGCAAACAATCTGATAGAAACTATACGTAGGCAATCATTTTAAATATATTTCCATATTCGTCATCCCACTTAACTTTTAAACCTTGTTGTACCCTTTTAAGAAGTCTATGATCAAATTAAAATTCAGTAAACATTTGCTAAAGACCTATTATGTATCAGGCACTATGCTGGAGGTTGGGATATGGAGAATAAATGATATAGTCCTTAGCATCTAGGAGCTTCAGTCAGACTGGACACCGGAATCCTTCATCCAGTATGTCTTCACCTGCTTCCGTGCATTTTCATAAGCTTTTCTGCAAGTTTATTCTACTTCCTTATCTCCACGTGTCTTCCTTCAAGACTCCATTCAGTCCTCTTCTTCTCTTTTAGGATTCTCCAGTCCATATTCTTTCCTCAATTTTTCTCATACGATACTTATTTGTACAAGAGGAGCAGCTAAGCTGGTGCAGTACATAGAGTGATGGGCCTGGAGGAATGAAACCTGAGTTCATATCTGGCTTCAGATACTTAGTAGCTATAAGACCCTGGGCAAGTCACTTAATCCTGTTTGCCTCAATTTTCTCATCTGTGACATGAGCTAGAAAAGGAAATAACAGACCACATTCAGTGTTTGCTGAATTTCAGGTTGATAGTAGCACTCTTGAAAGAGAATTTGTGTTGGTTTTGTAAATTGAGATAACATATATGTTATGTATGTATACACGTTATATACATATATACTCAGTTGGTCATCTTTTCAGTAATATCTGACTCTTCTTGACCCTATTTGGGATTTTCTTAGCAAAGATATTGGAGGGGTTTGCCTTTTCCTTTTCCAATCACTTTACACATGTGGAAACTGAGGCAAACAGGGTGAAGTGACTTGCTAATAAGTGTCTGATGACAGATTTGAATTCAAGTAGATAGATGACTTTTCGATCCCAGGCTCAGCACTCTTGGCAAACTTTACTTTGCTATGTAAAGGTGAGCTACCATTATAACATTATGATTATCTTCTCTTTCTAACAATAAGAGTTTGTTGGATTGAATTGTGTTTAAATACATTTTAGGGGTATATATCTCTGTAGTAGCAATAACTATATTTGGAGGGCAAGATAATATCCTCATGGTGAACTCTTTACATTCTAAATGTCTGAGTCAGAACCACGAGTGATGAGTGGAGTCTAGGGAATAGACCAAGAGGTGCTTAAGCACTTAGTACTTGTTCTAAGTATTGTGTTTACCCAGCCATTCATTTCCTTTACAGAATGCTGTCTATCACTATTGGTTTGCTACACCTGCCAAGAGAGCTGAGGCCTAGATGGGAAGATAAACTGTTTGTTTTTCCTTTTTTTTTTATCACTGAAAATACATTGTGTCTTAATGACCAGGGATAGTAGAAAAAACAAGCCAAAAAAACCCCACTTGTTCTAGTGTCAAGGGAATAGCAAGAAGGTGAATGGTACTGCACCAAAGGATAAATTGGGGGAAATAAGAGATGAGACTGGAAAGATGAGGAGATTGTATTCACGACTGAAATACCAACAAAGGGTTTGTATTTCATTCTGAAAGTGATAGGGAGCCATTGGAGTTTATTGAGCAGGGGAGTGATAAGGGCACTTTTGGAAAATGACTTTGGTGGCTGAGTGGGGTATGAATCGGGATGGAAAGAGACCTGAGAGTGTGAGGTGATATAAGTGAGGCATAAGGGGAATATATGAGAGACATTGCAAAGGGGAAGTCAACAGTTTTTGTCAACAAATTGGACGGGTGAGAAGGAGGCAGAAATCGAGGAGGACGGCTGGGCTGAAAATCTGAGGGACTGGGGGGACAGGGTTATCTTTGACAGTAACAGGAGAGTTTGGAAGCAGAGAGAGATTAGAGGAAAGATAATGAGTTCAGTTTTGGACATGCTGAACTTATCTACTGGACATTCAGTTTGAGATGTCTCAAAGACTGTTGAAAATTTGAGAATGGAGGTCAGCCGAGAGGTTAGGGATTTGAGAATCATCAGTAAAAAGGTGATAATAAGCATGGAAGTTGTTGAGATAACTAAGTCAAATAGCATAAAGGGAAAAAAAAGAAGAGTCTGTTATGGTTAGTGGGCTTGAGTAAGATGAGGATTTAGCAAAGCAGATTGAGAAGGAAGGTTCTTATAGGAGGAGAAAAAAAATAAGAGTCCTGGAAACCTAGAGAGAAGAGAGAATCAAGGGTGATCAGCAGTGTCAAAAGCTGAAGAGATACTGAAAAGAATGAAGATTGAGAAAAGGCCCCTGCATTTGGCAATGAGATCATTGATCACTTCGGAGAGAACGGTATTGATTGAATGATGACATCAAAAGGTGGATCATAGAGAGTTAAGAAAAGAGCGAGAGGATAGGAAGTGGAGATACTGATTGCAGAAAGTCTCCCTACAGAGGCAAGAAACAAAAGGAAAGAGAGATATAGAATGTTAGCAAAGGTGAAAAGATCAAATGATAATTTTTGTGGGGAAGGAGCCATGAGTATGTCTATAGGGAGTAAAGAAGAGTCACCAGAGAAGAAGAGGTTGAAGATAAATGAGAGAGTGAGGATGATAGAGGGAGGAAACTGTCAGTCAAGATATAATAGAATGGGATCACTGTGGCATTTAAAGAAATCTGGCATTTTATGCCCTTTGCAACCCAGCCACCTTTTGAGAACTGTTTGCCCATATGCTTTGCCTGTTTTTCTATTGAGGAATAAGTTTAGGTGTGCATATACATTTACATATAAAGATATCCTATTTTTAAAAATAAATCTTGAATACCAAATGTCAATGAGAGAAATTTTATACAAAGATTATTTTCCCCCATTCACCAACTTTTCTTCTTATACTAGGTACTTAAATTTTGTTTATGTTGTACCTTTTCCATTTTACATAGTGAAAATTATCTATTTTATCTTCTTTAAGTGTCTCTACCTTTTTTATTTGGTTAAGAGTACATCTCCCACTTAGAGCTAAGAAAGATCTATGATAGGGCTTCTGTTCTAATTTTTTTTATAGTATGATCTTTAATATTTAGATTGGGTATCCATTTAGAATGTCTTGTGGAAGTAAGATATTTGAAACCTAATTTCTGTCAGATTGCTTGCCGGTTTTCTTAGAAGTATTTTTTAAACCAAGAGTTATTTCCCAAATCATTTGTGTTCCCTGAATTAATGAACCCTGAGTTATTGAGTTGTATTACTTTGGATTCTCCCTAACTGAGCTCATTCTATTTATCTACCTCTCCATTTTTAACTAATACCAGATGATTTTGATGACTGCTGCCTTATAATTTAGTTGGAGGTCTGGAACTTATATTTCTCCAGTTTTCTACCTCTTTTCATAATTTTTTTTGATATTGCAGATTTTTCCAAATGAATTTATTTTGTCATGTTGTATATAACATTCTTTTGATGATAAACTTTGGTAGTATTGTCATTTTAATTACATTGGCCATGAATATACCATATTCCTCTAGCTATTTATGTTTTCTTGATTGTTTTAAGGAGTACTTTATAATGGAATCTATATAAATATTGTGTGTGCTTTGATATTTTGATCTCTAGATATTTTATGTATTTTTATTTATCTGGAAAGCGATTTCCCTTTTTTATTACTATCTCTTGAATTTTTATTATATAGAAATAATTGGATTTTGAGAGCTTTTATTTTGTAGTCTGCAATTTTTTTGAAACTCCTGTCTCAAATTATTTTTGCTGATTCCCTAGAATTTTCTAGCTTAGACATGATATCAGTAAATAAGGAGTTTACTCTCTCTTTCTCCTCTTCTCTTTTTCTCTCTCACTCTCTCTTTGCTTCATATTTTTGTCTTATTGCTATCAAAATCCAACAAATGATGATGAGGAAAGTAGACTTCCTTGCTTTACTTCTAATTTATCAGAAAAGCTTCTATGTATTCTTATGGCACATGACACTTTTGGTTATATATATGCACAAAGAAACTTTTTTAACATCATTTATATATATAATATATATTACATTTATAAATATATAAAATAAATAAAAATATTTGTTTATAATAATAAATATATATATAAATTAAATATATATGATGTTTAAAAAGTTTCTTTGTGCCTATACTTTATAAGCTTAAATGATTACTGTTTGAACTCTTCAAAGTAATTACTATAGATTGTATTACAATTTATAAAGAATATACATTTTTGCTATATTTTACATTAATTGGCAATATTTATGACTTAGTCAATTTTTATAAATGTTCTCGTAGTCTCATTTAGAAGACACTGAATATTTAAGGCCTCATTTCCCCAAAAATTTGTTGAAGACTATTTTCTCTTTTGCTTATCTTTCTGTTAAACATTCCTAAAACTGAGCAAGATACATTGAAGTTTTCTATTATTTTACTATTTTTTCTCAAGATAGACAAAATGGAGCTTATAAGTTTAATATTGATGTTTTAATTTTCTATGGTTCCTTTAAACATAATGTAGTTTCCTTATTTATGTCTTTTGATATTGTGAATATTTTTGCTTAGTTTAATAGTATGATGGCAACTTTTAACTTTGGATTTAGCTGACATAGTTTTGTTTTATTTTCCCTAAGCCCATTTCTATTCTGTATATGCTTCAATTTTTAGGTATGTTTCTTTTAAGGAACAGATTATGAGGCTTTGTTTTGTTTTTATCCACTTTTTTTTTTCATTTTTTTCGGATCATTGAATCCATTGACATTTACTTTTATGAGAGTTAGATTTATTTCCTTAATTTGTCTCTAATAGTTTTCTTTCCTTCCAAATGGGAATTTTACTTCTCTTTCTCTGTAAACATAGTAATTTACTCTTCAGTTATTTTAATCTACTTTAAGGTAAATTCATTACCACTATTTTTCTTCCCTTTACCATCAAGGACCTCTCCTACTATGTGCTATCTATTCTTCTTCACAGTTTTGCACATTGATTACTTTTATTTTTGGCTAATTAGCTAATTCTCTTTTCCCTTCCCCATCATCTTCTCCCCTCAAACTTAAGTATAGACAAATTTCCTTTTCCTTCCTTTCAACTTGTTTTCCATTAGTTATTAAAAGTTCACTTTCTGCTCTTTTTTTCTAAGATGAATCTTTATACTCTTAACTTTCCTTTTCATATATTGTAGACTGTTCTTTAATCTGATTTTCTTTCTAGGAATATTACAAATGACTTTTTTATTGAATGTCCATCTTTTTTTTCATTAGTGGCTAGGCTCACATTTTCAGAATCTCACCTTGAGCTCTTCTGCTTTTTTCAGAGTGTTATCCCATTTGTTATTGTGTTTTCTGTTAAGCACAGAATATTTTGGGTTATTTGAATTTCTTTTCCTTTATATCTGAAGGTCTGGTTACACAATTTGTTTATCATTGGAATCATTAAATTTATGTGTCTTAAGAGTTTGCAATATGATGGTGGTGGTTTTTGGAAGCAATCTATGGATTCTTTCAATTGGCATTTTGTTTCCTGTGTTCTTATGTGCTTGGGGAAGTTTTTTTTTTTTTTTTAATTTCTTGTTTTACAATAGTCAAGTTTTGTTTTTTATTTTTTAAGTGGTCTTGCTCTACTTAATTATAATGCTTGTTTCTCTGCATTCTGCCTGCAAGATTAGTATTTTTTGCTTACATAGTTATATTTTCTTTTAATATTGGCTTTTTGCTTCTGCTAATTATTATTTCTGCCTATATATCTTGCTGTGATTCTATGCTCTTTTGAGAAAACACAAGGTCCTCTGTCTCAATAGGTGTTGATTCTTTTTCTCTTATCTTACAATATTTACTCAGAGATATCTGGACAATTTTAGCTGCTCTGAAGGTCATATTCCTGTTAGTCATATCTTTCCCACTGATCTATATTTTTATGCTCCAGGTCTTTAACTCAGTTGTATTCCTCCTGAGATCTTGAACAATTTCAGGTTTTTATTTCCTTCTATTCCCCCTTGTCTGATTTCTTACTCCTTCCTTTTTGATGTAGGATGTAGATGTTAAGGCTGGACCTCAAAGCCCTCTTTGTCTTCTACTCTGTTAAGTAGCCTCTGTCTCTACCTCAATCAACTTCTGGAGGGACAAAGGGGAAAGCAGAATAGTCCCGGGATTAAATAATGATTGCTTTTTCTTGGACAGTAGACCGTTACAGAAGGCCACATGTCGCCAACCTGCTCCAATTCTGTTCCCCAATTCTCTGGCGGAGCTGTGTGACAGCACACAGCACTATCGTGTTGCTGTCCTAGGTATAACAAGCATTATAACAAGCATCTCTCCTTTGATTTTTTCCATGCCCAAGAAGAAATAGGGGGCAGACTTGAGGATTGGCTTGTGTGGGCCTGCCCAAAGGAGGGGGCAGCAGAATGGGTCCTACGTACACATTTCTGCCTAGTGTCTGAAAAATTCTCTGAACTGAATCAAAAGGTCTGACAGTAGACTATGACTTATTGTACTTCCTTCAGTGAGTAATAGAATTAACATTGTAGCATCTTAACTATTGTGTTTTATCTCATTAACATTTATTAAGTGAGAACAGTAGAAAAGTTGTAAAATTTAGGAATAAATTAAAGGTATTTTAGGTTGGATTTTTAAAAAGATTTTTATTTTTTTAAAATAAAATATCCCAGGAATAAGATAATGTAAATAAATGTACTGTGGTGTTTGGTTCAATGAAATAAGGGATACCTGCCTGAACTTGAGTGTTTCTCTTTGGGCATAGGCAGAGTTCAATGCAGAGGAAACATTATTGTTCCTTGATAAAATATGTACACAAAAAAGGGTTTAATCGGCTCATTCAAAGAATCTAGTATTTCAAAGCTAGTTTATTATGATCAAAAGTGATTAATTCTTGATCCTGGCATCTTTTAATACAAACATTTGTTATAAGTAACCTGAGTAATGCTGAAGTCTAACCTGGGTTTCACCTTATTAAAAGAGTTTATGATAACAGATTTGGATGTAAGAACATTCAGTTCAGGAGCAAGGGGCCAGGATACAGGGAAATATGAGCTACAATTGGGGGATTAATAGATGTATTTCTCTTTGGAGGAAAAGATAAATTCATGATATAGTTCTCTAGTACTTTAAGCATACTAGTTAACACTAAAGAGTACCTGTGGTATAGTGGGTAGTATGTTGTTCTGGGAAATATATCACATTCTTGAAGAAGAGTCAATCTCTGGTTTTGAGCTTGTTATTTCAAACATACATGCAGGAAAGAATGTTAAAAATAGTGTAAAAGGAAGTACAAAAATCAAATGTAAGTCATGCTGGTGCCAAGACCATGTGAATATAGGGACACACACTCTACTGGTTAGGTACCCCAGGAAATTGATCTAGTGAGAATTCAGCACCACATACTATAGAATATAATCACAATGTTTAGGTTGAAAGGCATCTTAAAGATCCCTTCCTCCCACACTCCCTAATTTTAAAGATGAGGAAATTAAGATCTCTACAAGTCAAATAACTTGCCCAAGACAACATTTCTAGTTAATTGCAGACCCAAGATGAGAACCCAGGTTTCTTAATTTCTCCAAAAGGATTATTTCTATTAAAATGATCTAAAAAGGATAACTAAAGAAACCAGTTCAGCCCAGCAGAATGAACTAGCTATCAGATGCTTTGTGTCCCTTACTCATATGTAAAAGAAGATGCCAACATAGTCCTTTGGTTATAAAAGTGCCCTTCTATTCATTAACATTTAAATAGAGATATAAGATCTTAAATATTTTTATCTTTCAAAAAGGAAGAAAGCCAGTTAGTAAGACTTACTTGTAGATTTTTACTTGGTCTTGGTTAGAATTCCTTCTCTGCTACTCATCACTTGGGTGACTAAAATTCTAGTGATTCAGTTTCTTTATCGTTAAACTTAGGGGGTTTGGACTAGATGACTTCGAATCTATGATCCCTTGGACACTACTCATCACTAGCATTTACATAGTACTTGAACATTTCTTTATCTATTTGATCTCATTTCAGCCTCAAAACAACTTTATAAGGTTTGTCCTATGGGTATTCCATGCCCATTTTATATTTGAGGAAATTAAAGCTCTCAAAAAAAGTTAGGTGATTTTCTTATGCTCATATAATTTGAAAATGGCAGAAGCAGAATTTCCATGTCTTCCTGATTTCAAGTCTGGCAATCTATCTAGTAGGTCATTTTTAACAGAATGGGATCACGGGCACATAGATTTAGTGATAGGAAGGATCTTTACAAGTTAATCTAGCTCAAGCTTTTCATTTTACAAATGAGAAAACTGAGCTCCAGAGAGGTTAAATGTCTTATCACAAATTAATATGGGTGGTAAATGGCAGTCAGGATTTGAACCCAGTTCCTTGACTCTACAAACACTTTCAATATTATGGCCTGATAGGTTTTTCTTTCACTCTTATGTTTGAAAAATTGTTGTCAGATCATCCAGAGGGAACATTTGATGCATTCTTATCTTTCCATCTGCCATGTGAGAATGGACCCAACCCTGAGACATGTCTGTTGGGAGCAGGTAGGGCTGATTCATTCACCAGAATTGGTTGGGTTAGAGAAGAAACAAACTTTCAAGTTGGAAAATGAAAAGAAATGGAAAATCTGGGAGTCATCAGAAAATGTTTGATGCTTTAAAGGACTGATCGAAAGTTAAACAGGTTAATGTGACATTTCAAAGGGATTTTGAAATTCAATAGCCTTCCCTGGCAGCTGATGTTTATTCTGTAGTTGTAAGGCAAATGTTGAATTTCTTTAAAGCAACAATGGTAGAGTAGAATGGCAAAGTATGTTCAACACAGCATTTCAGGGTTGGGTTGTTTCTCCTGACCAAATATACATATATATTATACATACATAGACACATATATAACACACATATTAACAAATGGAGAAAAACATCTGGTCTGCCCTCCAACCCACTTTCTTCATGATCAAAGGCAGCTTCTGTTACATTTATTTGTTTTCCAGATTCTGAAGAACCAGGTGAGATCAAAAAAAAAAAAAAAAAAAAAAAAAGAGGTACCATAAACAATACTACAAGTAGAATCAGAAAGAAAACTTATTTATCCTCCTTTTTAAATCAAATATTGGTTCTGGCCGGAAATACAAGGAGATATTAACTTATCATTCTGTAATGCTGAAGTGATTAGGATTCCTTTTGTCTCTTTGTCCTATTAATTTTATTTTTCTCATTTTCTTATTAAAAATACTCTACTGTTGGACAAACTGATTCAATCCACTGATGATATTTACTTATCTGTGAAATAATGTGTCATACTGACCCAAGTGGTTTCTGGAAGCATATTTAATTGCTTAAGAATTAGAATGAAAAAATAGGATACCATTGTTTATGCAGCATGAGCCACCTCATGGTCTCAGAGCTAAGATTCCAGAAAATGTTTTTCAAATAATTCAATAAACAAATGAAAATTGTGATAGGAGAGTTAAAGAATGAAGTATGCAGTGACCTACAAAATCCTAAGATGTTAAAGCTGGAAGTGATCATACTGATCTCATTTTACAAATGAAGATTGGGAAACTGCTCTCAGAGATCATCTTTTTGTTGTTTAGTTGTTTATAGTCATACACAACTCTTCATGACCCCATTTGGGGTTTTCATGGCAGAAACACGAAGAATTATTAACCATTTCCTTCTTCAGCTCATTTTTACACATGAGGAAACTGAGGCAAACAGCATTAATTGACTGGCCCAGGGTCACACAGCTATTACGAGATAGGTTTTGAACTCAGGTCTTATTGATGCCAGGGCTGGCACTCTCTGCACCACAGTGCATTTAGCTGCCCACAGATCATCTACCACAGCCCTTTTTTCTTTCATAGACAGAGCCCAAGGAAGTTGAGGTGTCTTGCCAAAAGTCATTCAGTAAGTGTCAAAAATGGAATCAGAACCCAAATATCTTAATCTCTATAAAATAAAGGTAGTATTCTAAGCACTTTACAATAGCTAGATACATCATAAGTCCTATATAAATGTTAACTATTATCATCTACCATCTTCATTCCAGTTCAATTTGATTCTGCACTTTCAGTTCAGTTCAATTCGAATATTTACCATGTGTAAGTCACCGTACTGAGTGTAAAAAGATTTTTAAAAGTCCCCTGCTTTTAAGAATATTATAGTCTATTATGATCTAAGGATCTAGATGAATCATTAAATCCTTCAAGAAAGAGGTTGAGTCAATCTTGGCGTTTATGGAGAACTTTGAAATCATCTAGAAGATTGATCTTAGGAGCTATTCCTATCAAACCTTGTCTAATTCTTCTTAAAAAAGATCTTTAAATTTCATTATGACTAAATTACTTTTTAAAAAACTCCTTTTCTTAGCCCTTTTGTTGATCTCCCGTGTTACCAACATTAGTTGCTAGTAGTTAGAAATAGATGAAATTTTTAAACAATAAAATATATACATAAAAAACAAAAAATAAAATAAAGTTTCATTTATTATATAATCAAGGGTCTTTAGAATAGGACACTGGTTTTCTCCCCCAACTATGTCTTGCTTGACATCAACATATGACATTGTAGCACTGAGCAAAATCTATCTCAGAACAGGATTTCTAGCATTAGTTTTATTTATAACATACCTCACAGAATTACCTTTTCAGTTTAACATTTACTAACTAGATTATTCTTAGATATGCTTCAATCCAAATTTTAGATATTAAAAAACCTTCAAGATCACATTTAAACTTCTCTTTTTGTAGCTGGAGACACTAAAGGTGAGGGTATGCTTTGTCCAAGATCATTAAATCACCTTCTGTTCTCCAGTCATTTCAGTTGTCTCCACTGACCCCATTTGAGTTTTTTTCCAGATGAAGAAACTGAGGCAAATAGTTGGTGAAGTGACGCAGTTATTAAGTGTCTGACGCCAGCTTTGAACTCATAAAAGACAAGTCTTCCTGTCTCCAGGACAAACACTCTATCACACAACCTAGCTACCCTAAACTATCATCTGGGGATATCAAGAAGAATGTTTAAAGACTCTATGGGACAGTGGAACAATTTAAAGATGGATCACAGCATTTTAACCAGAACCTAGTCCACTTAAAAATAATATTTCATGAGGCTTAAGATACTGGCTGTTCTGTGATTTAAATTTTGTTTCAGTTGTACTAGAATAATTTGATTTGGGGAGTTTTTTATATGAAAAACTGTAATTTTCAGGGAACAGTTTCTGATAGAATAAAAATAAGACAAATAATGTGCCATCAAGATTTCACCATTGTCTTTTGTTTACTAGTCAAACAACCTGCACTTGAATGGTACCCTACATAAAATATGATTTGAAGATGAATTTCCCAAACCTTGGATAAAGTATTCCCAAGAAAGGCAGAGGGTGCTGTATCTCTAATTTTCTTTGAGATATAGATGTAAATAATTTATGACTGAATTTATTAATTTCAGATCTAATTAAACATCAAATAAATTATAATGTAAAACTGTAAGTGAATATAAATGCCTATATAAAAGAACTACAAAATAAGGAGATCTGGCTTAAAGCACTGTATGCATGTGTAATAAATTCATTTAGTAACTTCTGTTTTTAAAAAAATAAATTCAAAATATTAATATAAACTTCAAGTTAAAAACACACTCTTCTGTCCATTGACCAATGGCCATGAAGCAAATTTTCTATTATGATAGCTATAATTTAGAGTATCACCCAGAAATATTAACATTGTAGAAATGATAGCTCATCATTTCTTCACAAGCCGAGAGCTGGATAACTTCCAAAGTATTAATGGGAACAGAACAATTTGGTCATATATTAGGTTCACTCTTAACACAGGATAATAAATACAAATTTACAAATCAGGACTTGGTCCCAGTAATATACTGATTTTAGAATTTTTAAAAATTGCTTCATTTAACATTATATTGTTTACTCCAAAGGCTTACAATGAACTGGGACAAACAGTAGGCTTATTAAAGACAATTGCTATCATGCCCAAATGGATCCCCCCCCCCTTCACCCCCGTCAATTTTCTTCAAAAAAGTTTTTTTCTCACACTATTTAAAAATATTTCTTCAATGACAAGAAAAAATAATGACTAATATTGGAGAGGATGTGGGAAAACTGGGACACTGATGCATTGTTGGTGGAGTTGTGAATGAATCCAACCATTCTGGAGAGCAATCTGGAATTATGCCCCAAAAGTTATCAAACTGTGCATACCCTTTGATCTAGCAGTGCTACTACTGGGCTTATACCCCAAAGAAATACTAAAGAAGGGAAAGGGACCTATATGTGCCAAAATTTTTGTGGCAGCTCTGTTTGTAGTGGCTAGAAACTGAAAACTGAGTGGATGCCCATCAATTGGAGAATGGCTGGGTAAATTGTGGTACATGAATGTTATGGAATATTATTGTTCTGTAAGAAATGACCAGCAGGAGGAATATAGAGAGTCCTGGAGAGACTTACATGAACTGATGTTGAGTGAAATGAGCAGAACCAAGAGATCATTATATACTTCAACAACGATACTATATGAGGATGTATTCTGATGGAAGTGGATTTTTTTGATAAAGAGAAGATCTAACTCAGTTTCAATTGATCAACAAGGGACCCAAAGAAAGAACACTGGGAAATGAATGTAAACTATTTGCATTTTTGTTTTTCTTCTTGGGCAATTTTTACCTTCTGAATCTAATTCTTCCTGTGCAACAAGAGAACTGTTTGGTTCTGCAAACATATATTTTATCTAGGATATACTGTAACATATTTAACATGTATAGGACTGCTTGCCATCTGGGGGAGGGAGGGAGGGGAAAAGTTGGAACAGAAGTGAGTGCAAGGGATAATGTAAAAAATTACCCAGGCATGGGCTCTGTTAATAAAAAGTTGTAATTATTTAAGAAAAAGAAAGAAAAAATATTTGTTCAAAAAGCATATTCTATTTTAAGATTAAAAACCACTTCCTTCTTCATATTCATTTTCCATAGGCAAGTGTAAAAAGGATCAGCAAATCAAAATATTCTCTATAAAAGTTGCTCAGATAATTAAGAACAATCATGAATATTAGGTTCCTGAGTTAGCAGGGACCTTAGAGCTCATTCTAAATGAACTTCAGATGTAAGGATTATATTAATAAGAAAACTTGAAGGATAAGTGTCTTACTTATTTCTGTATCTCCACTAGGACTTAGAATATAATATGCACTTAAAATCTGTTAGTTGTTGAGCATTCCACATGCAATAAAATATGCAAAAATTTTAAATTTTAGAGATTTAAATTTAAACATTTAAAGATTCATTTATCCAAAGTTTTGCTTCTATTGGTTCTGATTCAACTGCACACATTTCTATTTATTCAATTTAAGAGATTCTAGTGTCACATCACAAGAAAATATATTTATGAACTGAGGCAAAGTTACATATCACAGAAGATGAAACATATTGAGGCTTTTCTACAGAAGTACCCCCTGCTTTCTGTCACATTAAATAATGGACAGGATATTAGCTCTGGAGTTTTAATTCTGCCTTAAACATTTGCCTTTCTGTGTCTCACTTTCATTTGGACAACAGGGATAAGAGTACCTTTCATATGATTCACATCAAAAGAGATAAAGTATGAGTGCTTTACAAACCTTAAAATGCTATTTAAAGATGAAATATTAGTAGTAGTCACAGCAATACTAATAATAGTAATAGCTACAAATATATAGCTCTTTAAGGTTGCAAAAAACTTTGCAAATATGTCATTTTATCTTCACAAACACCTTGACAAAGGATATTATCTCTGTTTTACAGATAAGGAAAATTTTTAATCTATAATATAGAATCATAGGTCGTAATTAAATGACTAGCCCAGAGTCACACAGCTAGTAAGTATTTGAGGACACATCAGAACTCTGTTTCTTTCTGACTTCAGGCTAGCTGCCTTAGGAGTAGTAACAAGGATAATAATTGCTATTAATAATTTTGTCCCTAAAACAAGTACTGATGGGTCTGTGCCATCAAGCAATGAATAAATTTCTGTTGATTTAAGGAAAAATTTCCTAAGAACCAGGGATGCTCCAAAGTGGAATGGGGAGCTGGGAAGCTCCCTCTTTCTCCCCAGTGGAGGTGTCTTTGCAAAGGTTGGAGGAGCCTGTGTTGAGAACACTATGGAGGGCATTTTTCTCCAGGTATGGGTTGTACTACATGCCCATTGTGGTGCCTTCCGACTTCAGATTTCTCTGATTCTGTGCGAACACACTGTAAGCAATATGAAACTGATGTTCAAGGGACTTCTCATCATCCGGGTTTCAAGTATTCCTTTGGATTATCAGCTGCTCACGTGCTATTTTATGTCTCACGCCACTGACTAAAGAATATTACAATGAGATTTTAAAATCACCTGGTGGGACCTTCTTGTGCCTCATCCTTGGTTGGAGCACTGCTTGCTTATTCTAAGTGTATTCCCTTCTTGTCACATTTCCATATCACCGGAAAAAAAAAAAAAATGCCTTCTTTGGGACTTTCCTTAGTTTGGTATTATCCTCTGTTTATTTACAGAAATTGAAGTTTACTGTGAAGATGGAATCTACTTGGCAAATTAATGATCCAACCAAAATTTCAGGGAACATAATTTAAAAAGAAACTGTTTTCAAAGAGCTCATGTCATATGAAGATCAGCTGAAGAAATTCTGGAGGAGAGAAGCCTCAAGGTGTTGGATAGGACATGATAACAATCTTCATGTATCTGGAGGGCAGTCATAGAAAAACAATTAGTTCTGCTTGTCCTCAGAAGGCAGAACTGGCATCATCGGGCAGAAATTGCAAATTGAATTTAATGGAAGGGGAGATTTTTCCTTCATTTTAAAATTTATTTAGTATTTTATTTTCTCCCAATTATATGTAAATTTTTTTTTTAACATTTGTTTTTAAGGTTTTGAGTTTTAAATTCTTTACCTCCCTCACCACCCCCCTTTAAGAAGGAGGCAAGCAATTTAATATCGTTTATAGGAGCTCTCTCAATAGGGAATATACTACTGCCTCAGGAAGGGGTAAATTGCCTCCTCCTCTCTATTCACTAGGGTTAGGTAACTTGCTTTGTTTATATTGGAGGAGGTCATGTTACAATATGAATTAGACCTGATAAGCCAGTGAGATCAGTTCTATTCAAAATTTTTTGAAAGCCCTTTAAAATCATTCTTAAGGGACAGCTAGGTGGCACAGTAGAAAGAGCATCAGCCCAGAAGTCAGTAAGACCTGAGTTCAAATTTGGTGTCAGATAATTAACACTACCTAGCTGTGTGACCCACTTAACCCTAATCACCTCAGCAAAAATTAAATAAATAAAATCACTCAAGATTATGTTTACAAAGATAAACCAGTTTTGAATATTCAGTAAAGCAGATATTCAAGGAAGTTCTATTTTACAACACTTTAGTAGTCTACTTTCAGTTACTATACTTCTTTGAAAGTAATAACTTGTATTTGTATATTTTATAAAGCAACCTTGTATTTTTTATTTTTTAATTTAACTTTTTAACACATATTGCTTTTTGAATCATGTTGGGAGAGAAAAAAAATCAAAGAAAAAGGGAAAAACTGGAAGAGATTAAAAAACAAAAAAAAGAAGTGAATATAACATGTTGTAAATCAGACTTTAAAAAAAAATTTTAAAGCTTTATTTTTTTTGGATCTATAACAGTAATATTTATGTAGCTGTTTACAATTGAAAAACATTTTGGGTATATTACTCATTTGATCCTAACAACTACTCTGTGAAGTAGGTACTATTTTATACTCATTTCACAGATAAGGAAACTGAGGCAATGAAATGATAAGTTATAAAGTTAGTAAATACCTGATAAAAGACTTTAAATTTGGTCTTTCTTCCTGACTTTAACTAGTAGCTAACTCTGTCAATAAGCCATCCAATATAACCTATGAAATGAAACATTTAAAAAACAAACACTATTATACTATAACAATGTTTTTCTCTGTTAAAATACATATTGAATACTGATTTAGTCAAATTTTTATTTTCCCCATTTGTGAAACAGGTATAAGAGAAATGATACTGGCACATAATAGATGCTTGTTGACTGATATAATAGTTATTTTAGTTTTACATTATATAAACTAAATTAAACCCTTTCAGATATTAATCATTTCAATTTCAACAATGAAATTCATCAGAATAAGTTGATTTCTTAGTGAGAGACAGTTGAAGACTGTTATGTAGCCTAATGCTTGAATTTGAGAAAGCTAGAGTAATAATTCTTTATTCCCAATTAGAGAAATTAAGTTTTCTTTTATAGTTAGGCCCAATTCATTGAGCCATAAAAAGACTGTTGCAGAATTTGAATTTCTAAATTGAGAATTTAGAACATAAAGATTTCTACTCTACTGACAGTTTAAGTCAACACATTTAGATAAATATAGTAAATAGTGAATACAATTTAAAATAGAATAAATACTAACAATTTATTAACATTCTCTTGATTAGGGGATTAACTTATAAAAACAACCCTCACATGATGTTTTCCCACTAAAATATAATCGTTTCCCAGCCTTGGAACATAGACTCTTGGGCCAAATTCTCCTTGCCATGCTTACGTTCCTTGAGTCTTACTTTCCACAAACGTGCTACTAGAGGCCCCAGATCCCGGGTTCCTGTCCCCGGCTGATGCTTCCTGGGGGCCCTCTCCCTCCCCTCCCGCCTCGGGCGCTACAGCCGGACCGCGGCCCGCAGCTTGGCCGAGCGCCCCCGGGGGTTGGCCAGCAGCTCCGAGTCTTCGGGCGTCACCACTTTCTTGTGGATCATTTCCCATTCCTTGGGAGATGAGCCCCCGTAGAGTTCTTCGCCGGCCTCAGGATTCGGCCACAGCGCGGAGGCCGGGGGCCCTTTGTGTCTCCTCCTCGGAGCAGGCTTTTCCGCGACGTCCACTCCGTGCAAGAAGCGTTTGACCACGCGGTCTTCCAGCGAGTGGAAGGAAAGGGCGACGAGGCGGCCCCCGGGTCTCAGAAACTTCTGGGCTGCCTTCAGCCCCACGTAGAGCTCGTTCAGCTCGTTGTTCACAAATATTCGGAGGGCCTGGAAAGTCTTGGTAGCGATGTGGGTGGACCTCTGGAGTAAGTCTTTCCTTCCATATAAAGCCCCAGAAGGAAAGGCACCTGGGGACACATTGGGGGGATTGGGGAGAAGAGAAGAAAGATTGAATTAAAATGAACTCGGCAGCTCTCTGGTGTCCTTGGGCCCATCAGGAAGACTGGATCCCACTCCCACCGCCAGGGCTCCCTTATAAAGTCTTTCCCCAACTCGGCACCCATCATTAAGGGAAAACAGGAGGTGGAAACTTCTACCAGGCCTTCCTGGGAGCTCTTTTTGTGACTATCCCACAATTCCATGGGACTCACTTAATCTGTTTGTGCTTATTTAAAATGCTGACAACTAAGGCACTTCCTCCAGTCTCTTCTCCCTGCCGCTCCCCTCCCCTAAGTTAAGCAGTTCAGTGGAAGAATGAAACTCTCTTCCCCATCTGTGGGAATCAGCATTCTGAGAGTCTGCAGAAGAGAGCGTTACCTTTTGTTGTCCCTTGCTTAGCTACTGGAACAGAGGTCCTCCATGCCTTTTAGGAAAGGTTTCTCTCACTCATTTACTTTAGTGGGACTGAAGATGGGTATAAAAAGTTAACACCTGAAAGCTGTTTCGTCTGGGTCCTCCTGACTCTGGGCCTATTGCCCTGCCCAGTATAGAGCCACCGAGTTTCCCACCAAAACCAATAGTTAGCTATTATCCCTATTAGGACTAATTTGGAGCTAGATGATGCAGTGGCTTAGAGGGCTGAGCCTGAAGTCAGAAAAACCCTCGTTTAATAGGACATCAGACACTGACTAGCTGTCATCAACTTGGGAAAGTCACTTAGCCCTGTCTGCCTCAGTTTCCCATCTGTAAAATGAACTGGAGAAAAAATTGGCAAACGCTCCAGTGTCCTTGCCAAGAAAACCCCAAATGGCTTCACAAAGAGTCAGACAGGAGTGTAATGAAACAGCAACTGCTGGCAGCAGCGGTGATGGGGATGGTGGTAGTAATGAAAATAATAATGATGCTGACAAAGTTACTTGAACCGCTAGAGAGAAGGAGATACTAAAAGTAACTGGAAGAGAGAGAAGAGGGAACACCAGAAGTGTGGAGAAAATTATGGAAAGGGAAGTCCTCTGATTCCGAATCCAGAGCTCCTTTCAAATCCACCAATACTTGCCAATTTTATGTCCAACGTGACTGAAAACAATTGAGGGTGGCCACAGAGCAATTATGCCCTTAAATTTGTTAGCAATCTCACTTACTCTTTTTTACAATTGACTACATACAGTAAATTCCGTCCAGCCTTGATTAATCAGTGACCTGCCATTATTAAGAGCACCTGCAAATGACTCTGACCTCAAAAAAAGCCCCCTCTTGGGAGTCCCAGTTATTCACTGGATCCCAGTACAGTGGAGCAAACAGAAAAGATGTCCTATTCCCCATGTTTTTCTTGGATGGAGGCCATAGTGAAAATGTGATATTGCCGTTGCTGCTGCCCTCCAATCCCAACCCATCCATCTATGTCAGGGAAGGAAGAGGGCAGGGCATGGCAGCAAATCAGAGAATGCCAGCCAGGATGCCATAGATGGGGACTCCGTTTCCTGAGACCAGTACAGTTCTCCATGAAGACCTGGCAGGAGCCCCAAAACACTGGACAAGTGCGATATGGGGAGACGACTGACTGATCTGCCCATCAAGAACCCAAGGCTTTGCAGTCACTGAGAATGTTCACGGAATGCAGACTACACATATACCCAAAATCAAAATCAATGGTAGAAGCAGAATCCGATATTTAAAATGATTTTGAAAAAGAGATGAACATAATTAGACTGGAATTCCAAAAAGTCCTTTCTGAGTCTGATAGCACAAATCCAGCTTGCAGGTCAGTTATACCAAAAGACGGAGACCTAGGATAAGAAATCCAAACTCTCTTGGCAAATCTTGGCATGGGATGAGGCACAAATCCTCTCACTTGTCCTCCGTGCTACTGTAGCTGTCCTGATGCTGCTTTTAGGAGCCTACACTAAACAATTATGTTTATATCGCGATGTTATAAAAAAGCAGGTATATATGTTCCTGTATATATTTCTGAAGCAGTGAAACACTTAATATAAAAGATAGTATGACAGCGACTGGTTCTATCTGAACTCCACAGAAAAGATAAGAACTTTCATATAATAATAATGAGGATGATAATAATGATGATTCGTTTTGAATACTCTCTCCATTGGTGCAAGTTACAAACTTATCTATATATTTTCAGCCTACAGAAATTGTCTAGGTTCTATCAAAAATTCTCAACAAAGCAACTACCCAAAGGACCAGAGGTGTTCCTTTGCTTGTCTTTAAGTTTTCTGTGGATATCAGTGTCACAGCTAGATGGTCTGTTGGTATCCCTTATTTTTACTCTATGACCATAAGTAGCTTGCTTTATATAACAATTATATTGTTATTATTACATTTATTATTACTTATTATTACATAACAATAATACTAAGAGACAACAATAATGATGATGTTGAGTCGAAGTTCTGCTTCAACCCAAATCACACTTAGATATGAAATTCATTGCTTTATAAAAACTATTTCCTTCCTTTTCTATTCCCTGAAAGAGTAAAATATTAGTTAGAGGAGTCATTTACATAAGTTTTATTTCATACTTAGCACTTAGAAACTCCTGCACCACAAGAATTGTCACAATACTTCAAGGTTATAAAATTTTCCTCATAAATGATTAGAAAAGAGCTTTTAATTGTGATTTTTGCATTTAACTGTAAGGAATTTCTAAAGTTAAACATAACAGTCTACAAAATAAATAAATGTATTATTCTGAGTGGAAAATAAAGGGCTGATAGATAAAAAAATTCCCATTTAGTTACCCTTATTATAGATGTAGAAAATGTCGTGTCATTCTAAGCTTTATATAGGCCCTTCAAGATTGGCAGAAACCTTTACATAACATTATCTCTGTTGGTCCTCACAACCACCCTGAGTAGTAGGTGATGTTGGTGATCTGATTTTAGAGATGATATGTCCTTGCCCATACCGGTAGTATCAGGAGCAGACCGACTTTCCATAGTTGTCTTTCACTCTACCATGGAACCTTTTTTAAAGAACTAAAAGAAAGCCTTTATTGAATATACTGAGTGATATCTTTGACCAAAGACTTATGGGAGGGTATGGGTAAGAACTGCTGAAGTTCTTTTGAAGGGAGTCTTCACAGTGCTATCATGTAATCACCAAAATATTGAGAGGTAATATTATTTGCTACCTAGGCATCCAACAGAACTTTTTGAAAAAATTAAAAACTTATTCTCCTTCCTTCTTTCAGTAATATGCTACTGGTGATATTAAACACTAAGAAGTGCTTCCTATTGACTTAGGTGAGTTAATATTTAATTGAAAAGTGAAAATTTCATTGTTATTCCTATTTAGATCAATCTAAATATTCATAAAAGAGATACTTTTATGTCTTAAGAACATAATGTTAAGAAAAACCATTTTATGTTAGTGTAATAACAATAGCACTTACTATAAGTTAGAAGATCTGAGTTTTAGTACAATCCCCTTAATTATTTGACTACAGACAGCCTACCCATCTGGCTCTCAGTTTCTTAGTTTGTAAAAAGAATGAAATGAGTGAGACAGCTGAACTTTTGTTATAATGACCAATTTGGGTCCAGGAGAACAGATGGTCAATCTGCCTCCTTCCTTTTTGTAGAAAAATGGAGATCATAGAATGGTTGTACATATGACCAGGTGTGTATACTGATTGTGTTTAACAATTTTTCTTTGTTCTAAGGGAAAATATATGTCAGAAAGTGACCACACTGCAAATACAAAATTTGATAAAATAAGATAAAACCAAAAAACATGAGAGGAGTGCAATCACTTGATCTGTAAATTCCCTTTCAGATGTAACATGTACTCTAAAATCCATTGACTTTCAAGATTAGAATCCGATAAGGATATTTGTAAAGCACAAATCAGTCATAGGATCCCACAATTTTATAACTGGAAGAAAACTAAGAGAACATTTAGTTCAACTTTCTCATTTTACTGATGAGGAAAATGAGGTTGGGAGAGGTTAAGTGATGTTCGAAAGGACATATACATATAGACACACACATATATATTCACATACATACATACATACATGCACACATGCATACGATAATATATAATGAGAGAACTGGAACTAGAACCTCAGGTCTACTGATATCAGTCAGAACTTCAGGTAAGTATCAAAAAAAGCATCTCAATTCTGATTAATTCTAAACTGTGACCCTGGGGAAATTATTTTAATTAAGGTCCAAGCAACTTGGGGACTATAAATTATAGATAAACTGTTTCCACATCATTAGAAGGAGTGTCCTTTCAGTGAAAAATCACAGTGACAAAGACAACGCCCCTGGGGAAAAAAATCAAAATAAAAGATGCAGGAATGCAAGAGGAATTGTGTTATGCCTAATAATTATATATTACAACAAATTTATTTGAATACAAAATAACTTTTCATTTGTGAATAAACAAGAGGTGAAACTCTGAGAGGTTTGAGAAGATGAGACATACAGCACAAATGAGGAACTATTTTTCTAGTTTAATCGTGACTACGTAGAGATAGTTGATATTGAGTGGTGAACAGACCATGACTCTTCATTAACCTAAATCCTGCAGGTTGCCTCACAATCACATGGACACAAGATCATTTTCCATAATTACACTCTGGCATCTCCCTCCTGCTTGTCCTCCCCACATTCAGCCCCTGTGCCTTCTAATTCAGACAACCTGTGTTCTGACATTCTAAGCCACTACATTCAGTTTTCTATTCCCTTGCCTCTCATTTTCATGGACTGCCTATATCTGAACAGGTGTCATCTTACTAATAACCATGGGTCCACAAGATTAATGCATATTTTTAGTCCTTTTAACCATTTCCTTTGCTTTACCAGTCCTTAGGGAGCAGTTTACTTGAGTCCATTCATAAGTTGTGTTGAAAGACATAGCTTTCAGAAGAGAGGTTGGAAGGTGGTTGTGATTAAAACTGGTATCAAGATTGTCTGGTGAAATGTGGGGAGAAGTGGGGATGACCTTGAAGTTCATTTTAAATTCAATTCAATTTTCTTTCTTCAGAAGAAAAGACACTCAGATTATGGCTAGTTGGTCTGCCCTGCAAGGCCTTCTTTAGAAAGTCCAGATCACTTTCATTCTAATATTTTGGATCAAATAAATTATTTGAGAATGACATAACTCACTTTGCCCCTTCCTTAAAGTTACTAAAGATGTCTAAAGGTTGCTTACAAAGAGACAGTCATTTAAATAAGCTATATTCAAATCATTTCATCATACTTTCTCTGACATTTTATTCAACAGGTCCTTTTTGAGAAAGAAGGATTGTGGAATCCTCAGCGCTATGCCTGAATGGCCCTATATTGATAGATGTTTTAATGGAACCCAAACCACTCTGCATCAAGTTGCAATACTTTGGCTTTCTAGCTACATTTCCCTTGGGGAAGGGTACATTGTCAGTCTTAAATACTGTGCATCTGGTGAAGGAGGCAACTCTCCTAGTCTCTTATCCTGGGAACTGTAATGAATACCTTGTCTTTTGTACTTTGGCCTATTGAAAAATAACATATTGTTAAACTCAGGTTATTATGCACTCTCTCTCTTTCTCTCTCTCTTTCTTTTTCATTTGCTTTTATCTAAAAAAAAGTTAGCTCTTCATATTTTCTATTCAAATAAATTTTAAAAGTGACTTGTGGCTTTGGCCAAGTTATTCAGCTTTCTTGAAAGGGCCTGAATTTCCTCATCTGTAAAATAAGGACTTAGGACTAGATGATCTTTATGAAATTCTCAGTGTATTTTTTTTTTTCTGCAATGGTTGCTAATTTCATTCATGAGCAAAAATAATTTCAATACATTTTAACATTATCATGCAAATCTTATTAAGTTTTGAGAAGTTTCTCAAGGTTATTCCTGAACCAAACATGATTATTTTTCTTTGGGCTAACAAATAATTATCTAGAGAGACTGGCTATCAGTGGGTCAAACTCTACTGGCTAACGGTGACTAACATGGACACTTTTAAAAAGTTATTTATTTTAAAGTTTTATATAGGCTTATCTTACATGTATTACATGGAGGAACCAAAAATGTATTTGTGTATGTAAATAATGTATAGGTGCAGCTAGGTGGATCAGTGAATAGAGCAATCTTTGAATCGGGAAGAACTGATTTCAAATTCAGCCTCACTCATTGCCTGTGTGACCCTGGATATGTCATTTAGTTTCTGTTTGCCTTAATCCCCTGGAGAAGGAAATGGCAAACAAGTCCACTGCTTTTGCTGAGAAATTGCCAGGGATGGTATGAACTACAGGGTCACCAGGAATCAGACATATTTGAACAATGATAATCTATACATATATGTATGTGTAGACATATAAATCTATGTGTACACATATGCAAATATGAATGTAGAAGAAATAAAAGTAATTGTCAGTTCTTTATTCAAAACAAATAGGTAAGAAATTTGTTTTTGTTTTTTCCCCCAAAAAAGCCATTAAGAGTTATGGAAATTTCTTAATCAATTTCAAAACGATAATGAATTACTGGTATTTATGCCCAAGGTCAAAGAATAGAATGTGTTTACCAAGAATCACAGAATCACAGAATGGACGTGAGAAAGTCTCTCCCAACTGAAACAAGCTTCCCTCCCACAACATCAATTACATGGTTAGATGGCTTTTGCCATAAGAACAACAGTAAGGCAGAACCTAGTCCACTTTTGTTCAGCTCTTAATTATTTTACTGGTTCTTCCTTACTTGTAGGCTATAGCTGACTTTTTATAACTTATCTCCATTGCTCCTCCTTCTACACTCTGGGGCCATGTAGAACAAATCTATTCCTTCTTCTACATGACAACTATTTAAATATCTAAAGACAATTATCCATACATCTACTAAATCTTTTGTGGGCTAAACATCCCTGCGTCCTTAAAGTGAGCCTTATATGGAAATGATCTTAAGTTGGAAAACCTGAATTACAGTCTCGACATCACCACTGATTTGTAAAGTAGACATTTACCCCATAGTGGGATTGTCATCCAAGAAGTAGTGCACATTCCCTTCTCTTTACAGGATTTAAGTAAATACACAATCATGTTTGTAACACTGAAACACCCAATTATGTCAATTCAATAAATGACTTAGTAAAGCTCAGTGACAAAAATATTATGGGCTGGAATTTTGTAGCCATTATCAGCTTACTGTGACTGGGATAAAAGGGAAGGATGTCTAGATTCTACAAATGCCATCTCTGCAAACTATATATAACCTGTAGTTAGTGCAAGGATATCCATGGGCCTGCCCAGAGAGCCAAGATGAACATCTCATTGACAGAGGAGCAAGCAGATCTGGTAAAGTTTCATTTCTCATTTTATCATCTTTTAACTCATTTTGGGAAAACAAATTAAAAAAATCAACCCTTCATTTACGTATTTTTTTTTTAAACAATGAAACTTTACTATCAAGAATAACATTTAAACATTTAATTCAACAGCATTAAGGGATTAAGTGATTGTAAGTTAAGGGATTATTAAATTATAATTAAGTGATAATAAGTTAACACATACTGATTACTTTGTGCCAAACACTGTGCTAAGTATTTTATAAATATGATCTCATTTAATTTGATTGAATACTCATTTGGTGGATGGGAAGAAGTGGAAAATATGATGGCCAATACTCAGTTTCATCCTTATTCACAAAGGAAACATATTAAAAATAAAAGAAAACCTTGCTTGGAACAGTTTGCACTATATATAATAATAGAACACAATTTGTACAAAGAGCCTGTAAGATATATTTCATTCATAAAAAGTACCATTCTTTTGGCTAGATAAATGATTTGAATTCCAGAAAGAAATGATCATTTTGGATTCTTGGATACTCTTATGCTACTTAACACTTCTTAAAATTTAATAGATTCACATGTTAAAATGTATTGAAAATTTTAAGGTTGTGAATGAAATTAGCAACGTGCTGTGGCTGTCAATGTGATATATTGCAATGCCCCAAGTAGTTGAGTTTAAAAATTAATTCAGATCTTGCACCTGTTTGCAGGAATTCATCTGTTGAATTTGTAGCACTTTTAATAAGTCTCTATGACGCAACTTGTGTTCTTTGGCCTAGGTTCCTTGAACATAGTGTTAAAGTCTTAACCATCTGAAATTCAAATAATAAAACAAATCTAAAACTGTTAATTAAAAATTTTAAACTTGGATAATTCAGGATTAAACTTGCTTTACAACAAAAGGTGTGTATGTGCTTGAAACTGTTGTTTCAATATGTCAGTTCCCTTCCAGTCTCCCCACAAACTTCTGGACTATGTGATGAACAACACAGAAGATTCAATATTTTCTCTGATGTCTCTCTCTCTCTCTCTCTCTCTCTCTCTCTCTCTCTCTCTCTCTCTTTGACAAAACAGAAATTATGCACCAAAGATAAAGCAACTTTAACTATTTTTTATCATTTAGGATAGAGATTCAAAAGAAGGATTCAAAAGAAGGTTAAAACAGATAAATCCATGAACTGGACTCCTCATTTAGCATACCATTTCCACCTCCCACATTACCAGCAATGAGGCTGAACTTAGTTGACTGAAAGATTTGAACAAAGAAGATGATATTCCTCAATGTCATGGAGATCCCAATTCTAGGATGCAAAAGCCTGCTGAGATTTCATGCCTTGGCAGTGCCCCAGTCAAGAGTTTGATGAGGGGTGCAGTGATTTGTAAAGCAGCAAAGCCCCAGAAACAAAGGGGCAGGACACTTCAACCCAACCTAACTTATTCCAAGTATGTAAGAGACCTAAACTACAACAACATGCTTGGAGAATCAGCCCTGCAAAGCTTTGATCTGCTAATTCTGTGTCAGAGACTTGAGAAATGGGGGAAGAAGAGCAAGGTACTGAGTGTGTGCACCATGCAGGTACTGAGTGTGTGTACCATGCAGCCCTCTAGTAAGTCTGAAGGAAAGGTCAGCATCCAAGGAGAGCCAATTCTGTCTCCCTAAAAAGATAATAGACCACAGTGGGTGAACCATGAATGGCCTAGCAGATGAGGAGGCTGAGGCATTTTGAGATCCGGCCTCTAAAGAACCCCTCCCCACCTTTAGAGAAGAGAATCAGACAGTAGACAAAAGAGGGATATATGGAAAACCAAAACTAAAACCTAAAACTAGCAAGGAGCTCAGGAAGAAGAAAACTCAAAGACCTTAAATATAAGTGGGTAAATCAACAAGGAACATATTAACAGTGGGAAAAAATGCTGTCAAATAAAGGTAGATAAATAGGTGTGTATCTGTCTAATATATGCCTGCTGTTGTTTGCTGAGAATTAGCACCATGGTCTTGTAGTTCCCCAAAGGAGGCTTTTATACCAGTTGTCCCTCATCAAAAGGATTCTTAGTGTGGTGTTTTTTATCATTATCAATATTATCGATTATCAGTAACAAATTTGGCAGGTATGCCATTGGTCTAAATAAATTTTGAATGACTCTGAATCCGTTATTGGAAGATGCATACATTGCATGGATAATTTTGATTAGATCCTCCTTTACTATAGATAGCTGAACCATGAAATATGATTGGTAATACTCCAAAAAATATCAGATCGTTAGGAGGAGGAAAGTTAAAGAGGAATAGTAAAGAAAAAGGCAATACAATATAGAGAATAGGTATGGTAAGCTCTGAATCTGGCCTCTAACTCCATCTTAAGTAAACAGAACATGTATAAAATCAGTAATTCATGAATCCTACCTGATTATCATTTATATTTATCAGTTATTAGATAAAAGGTAATGCAATTATTTCATAAGAATTTTGTATAATTTTTAAAAATTAAAAAAAGTAAAATGGTATAAACAGTAAAGCTACCTACAAAACCAAAACAAACTAGACAGAGAACATTGTTATTCAGCTTTTTAATAATCATGATTTTTTTTTCCTCTTACTTATTACCAATACATTCTCTTCTCTCAAACGCAAGCTCACAATCTGCTGTGGAACCAACAACAGGAGAGACAGCCCTTAATACTGATATACTATGATTATGTTGGCAGATCAGCATGGAGTTCTTAAGTTCTGGTATAAAAATTAAAAAAACACTCATTCAATAGCAGTAGGATCTGACAATGATTTCCTTTATCAGAGCAAAGTGTAGCAAGTAGCAAAGTCCCAAAGAAGGAAGGATGGAATGTTCAAATAACGATGTGAAATCAATAGCAGAGTCCCAAGGATACTTTGGACTGCTCTTCTAAAGGCCTCCCCTTATCCAAGAAAAAATATATCAAAAAGACAAAAAGTAGCAGAATATGGTCACCAAATATTCAGACCTGAAAATGTTTTATAATATAGGAAAGTATCAGGTTAGAGACAGAACACTCTGAAAAATGGTCTGTTGTTAATATTTATGCATAACTCATTAAGAGAGATATGAAAGAATTAAGAAATAAATAAAGAGTCTACAATTAAAGATGGTAGAAAGACAAGAATAATGATAAGAAAATTTTTAAATGGGAAGCCACATCTTTCAAACATTAGAAAATAATGGGGGAAAATGGCTCATGTATCTGTTCTTTAGTTCTTTCTTCAACAGATTTTTATTAAACACCTGTCATATGTACAAGGGAATTGTGAAGTTTTTAAAAAATATATAAAAAAATAACAACTTCTTAACTTAGTTTGGAAGAAGAGATGACAGGTCTACATGTTGCAAATAATACATATATAAGGGGAATATAAGCTATTTACACACACAAAAAAAATGTATTCTGAATGCAAAAGGACAATGAGAGGTACTCTCTCTGAATGGAATTTTAGAGTAGGAAGTGACTATTTCTAGCAAGACATATGTGGAAGTCAGGGGAAGTACTTCAATTTCCTGATGAAGAAATAAAACATTTACTTTTAGAGATGTATTCACTGTAAGCCACTGAACTTGATTCTCTCTTTTGTACTATAGGAACACAGTAAGGTAGGAACTAGTAATGTTCTTCCAAAAAGCTGAATCTGAATCCATCTCAAGCAAGAGTTCTTGAGTTATTGGATATCGTTGAATATTCACTCTTTAGACCAGCAGGCTGCCTGTATGAGAATGGTTTTGAAATTTTAAAATAAAGCTTTGTTGTATTAAAAAATGTAAAACTGATTCTTAGCTTACTGGCTGGGGAAAAACAAAAATCTCTGCTTTTTTGGACTTTCCTGGACCAAATCCTCCATTTCAGGTCACTGAAAGAAAAAAAAAAATTCAGTCCAAGATTCAGGATCCTGAAGTGAGAAGACCTGGGTTCAAGTTCCAGCTCCAACATTTAATAGTTGTGCGACCCTGTACACATCACTTGACCTCTCTGAGACTCATCTATAAAATAGAGATAAAACTTAAAGCTACATATAGGCACATGATGAGGAGTAGTCTTCACAAACCTTTAAGTGCTTAAACACATAGAAGTTACTGCGCTAAGGTGGCTATGGATAAAACAGGAAAGAGTTTATAACGTAGTTAGAGTCTAAATGATAAGAAATGTCTTCTAGAAATAAAATCTCTAAGATTCTTTGAATCAAAGAAGATTCAAGATGAAGAGTCTGAGAAATATGAAAGGGTAGATGTTCATACTTGAAAAACTACATAAAAGGAAAGCAAAACATATGGAAAAATGACCTCTATTCTTTAATTTTAAAAAATATATCCATAATTCCTAAGGGGTTTCTTTTCCAGATACCCCATAATTTTTCATCTTCATCTCTAAAACAAAAGGAACCATATAGAACAATTCAGGGACATTATTCTTGATTCTTACAGTAACCATAGCACTTCAGACATCAAAACTGCTCTTTCATCCATTCTCCCTCCCCCAAATACTATCTTTGATCTATGTGACCCCATTAACATTGGAGTTTTCTCCTCTTGACATTCCTTTGGGATGAAATAAACATTTTAAACTTTATAAAATGAAAGCAGATGTTTGTCTTTAAAGTGTTTCCATATAAAAAATGTAATAGCTAAAGTCTGAGCAAAAACTTTGAAACCACTGCCTTGGGGACTTGTCCATAAGTACCCAGACCACCTATTTTATTCACTTATTCATTCAACCAACATTTATCCTGCATCTATTCTAGGAATAGTAAGATAGGTCTTCTCAATGTATCTGTGGGAGAAGTATGTCATCTCTATTACATCATCATCTTTATTACAGAAAGGATGGGAAGCATCTAAGTTGCAAAAGCAAATTAGAGTTCTGTTAAAATGCAGTTTTGGGTAGTCCTCATTCTCAAACTGGCTGTTTGATCTCTGCCATGTTAGCTACCTCTTGAAGGCTTCTCTATCATTGATCAAAGTAATAGCAAGACATTATTTATTTACAAAAAAAGTAAAAGGAAGCAGAATGGCAAATAAGTCTGTAAAACTATACCAAAGTGAAAACCACGTGTACTTTATATTTTGGAGACATCATTTTTATTTTCACCAGGAGAAATGCACAAAACGAAGGATAACATTCTCCATTCCCTGGAGCCAGGTTCAAATTCATACCAAGTCCAGGGGAAGTCATAGAGCCTTGATTATGAGGCATAGCAGTACTATGTGAGCTGATTTGGAGGTTATTCCTAGACTAAAGTACTCCAGAGTAGTCAACCTTGTTCTTCTGGGCTTGACTCAAACTCCTTTGAGAAATAATTACTTGCGTTTGTGTTGTCCATCACAGCACAATGAGTATTTATTACGTAGCTGATGAAAGTAAGTTTTCTTTAAAGTCTCTTTCTTCAAAGATTTTATATATTCTACTCAGGGACACATGTTCATAAGTAAGTACACAAAGGACATACACAGTGACTCAGTAGGTAAGTATTACATTTTAAGATTGTAATCAATCAAACACCAAGTATTTACTAAGCTCTTATTAAGATCTTACAGGTTGCCAGGCATTCTGTTTAAATGCTGATGATTTTAAAGAAAAAAAAAGGCAAAAACAGTCCTTTCACCTCAAAGAATTCCCCCTCCAAAGGCAAAGGATGACAAGTAATCTCAGAGAGAAAAGTCCTAGGAGTTTGGGGTAGAAAGGACTAAGAAAAACCTCTTTTAGAATGTGGCGATTCAAATTGAGTCTTAAGGCATGAAGATGGAAAATACTAAGTAAGCAAAATATGGGCACATCATTGAGTATATGGCAGTGAATAAAGGGGAAGAATCCTGGAAAGGTAAGAAGGGGCCAAACAAAGGAAGTTGGTCACATCCAATTCGAGAAAAATCAGACAGCCCCAGGAGTTTATCAAGTAGGTGGTAAAATCAAACCTGTACCAGGAAAGTAACTGTGGCAGTAGTGTGGAGGATGATCTTGAGTAGGGCTGTTGAGTTAAGGCAAGAAGATTATAAAAGCCAGGTAGATGATAATAGCTTGAACTGGGATTGGAGATGTGTGAATGGAGACAAGAAAACACATATAGTAAATATTTTTTAAGTAGAAAGAACATGATCTGGTAATTTATAAGGGATAAGAACAAGGAAGTAAGGATGACAATGATGAGGTTTTAAATCTAAGTAACTGTGAGATCCCCTGATGGCAAAAGAGAAATTCATTGAAGAAAAAATTTCAGAGGGGAAAGATGTGTTTTGTTTTTGACATATCGAGGTGAGATGTCTGTGAGGCAAATGTCCAATAATGTTCAAAAGGTAACTAGTAATGGGGGACTGGAGTCAGGACAATAACTGGGTGGGATAGATATATAGATCTGGGAATCATCTCCATTAAGAAGTTAAACATATCCATAAGAGCTGATGAGATCACCAATTTAGAGAAAAAATATTAGAGAGCCCAGGAGAAAGCCTTGGAGGTCACCCACAGTTAATGGATATGGCAAGGGAAAAGATCTGACAATCCAAAATTGAGGAGCCATGGAGAAATGCTGAAATACCATTGAAAAGTTAGTGGATGAGGTGTCTAGGAAAAGGTGATCAACGCTGTTAAATGTTAAAGTGAAGAAGAGGATTGAGAAGATTCTTGGATTTGGCAGTTAAGTATATTGATGCATTGTCGATATTTAATAACTGTTTATTAGATTTAAAAAATAAATATGATGCTTAAAGGAGGGAAAGAGACCCACATGTGCAAAAATGTTTGTGGCAGCCCTTTTTGTAGTGGCTAGAAACTGGAAACTGAGTGGATGCCCATCAGTTGGTGAATGGTTGGGTAAATTGTGATATATGAATGTTATGGAATATTATTGTTCTGTAAGAAATGACCAGCAGGATGAATACAGAGAGGCTTGGAGAGACTTACATGAACTGATGCTAAGTGAAATAAGCAGAACCAGGAGATCATTGTATATGGCAACAGCAATTATATGATGATCAATTCTGATGGACATGGCTCTATACAACAATGAAAAGATTCAAACCAGTTCCAATTGTTCAGTGATGAAGAGCAAGCCATCTACACCCAGAGAGAGGCCGATGGGAACTGAGTGTGGACCACAATATAGCATTCTCACTCTTTCTATTGTTATTTGCTTGCATTTTGTTGTCTCAGTTTTTCTTTTCTTTCCTTCTTGATCTGATTTTTCTTGTGCAGCAAGATAACTGTATAAACATGTACACATATATTGGAACTAACATGTATTTCAAAATATTTAACATGTATTGGACTACCTGCCAGCTAAGGGAGGAGATGACAGGAAGAAAGGGAAAATTTAGAACAAAAAGTTTTGCAGGGGTCAATGTTGGAAAAATTACCCATGCATATGCTTTGTAAATAAAATAAATATGATGTTTCTGGGCCCACATCATTAACCTGAGTTGCCTTCACAATTTGGGACTGGATTTTAAAATACTGTCTACCATTAGGGTTGGAATTAGACAATCCACATAGTAAATCAAACTTATTCTGCCCAACTTCATCCTTAGAAATTTAAACCAGAGTTAAAATGAAAGTAGACATTCAATTGTTTTTATATTTCTTTTTATTCAGTGTTGGACATTTTGTTTAGAATGTCTCCTAAAAGACTTATTAAAAGGAAGAAATAAGTCTCCTTATGAAATGTCACTTGATAATTTACTTGGCATGATGCACACATAAAAAATGCACAGTATACAATGGATTGAACTCAAGAGACTTGAGATGACAGAAGAATAAATGCATTATCATAGACAACAACAATTACAAATCTGACTCATTGGTAACCCATCCAAATATTGCTGTAGGTATGGTCATCGAACTTTACACAGAATTAAATGTCCTGACAGTTTTATTTCTTAATAGTGGCAACATTAGTATAAAAAATTTTGTGATCTTTACTTTTTGAGATTACAGAATTTTCGTCAATATAAAGTAATTATTAAATAAAAATTTAAAAAAAAGAGATTACAGAATTTTCTGAAAAGAATGCAAGAATATACTTAAAGAATATAAACAATCGCACAATAGTTTAAATTTATTAAAAGGATATATATATCTTAAGATCATGTTAAATAAGATGTAATGAGTAAAAAAGCATTTATTAAATATATTACGTGCTAGTCACTGTGCTAAGTGTTTTAGATCCAAATATAAAAAGTGAGACAGTACTTGTCCTCAAAGATCTTGCATTCTAATATGGGAAAATAGCATAATTAAGGGAGTGGTAGATAGAGAGTAGTGTTGTTGCAGAAATGGTGACTGGAATTAGGGTACTGACTATTCTCAGAGGCAGATTAAAAATGCAGACAGGTGGAGAGGAAAGAGTATACATAGTACAACATGAAAATGGTCAGATAGTGTGGTAGGTTTGGGTCCAGGATGGAAATGATGAATCTCTATCAATTAGGGTCCCAGAATAGGAGGTTTATTCAGTTTCTAAAATTTGAGGAAAATCATTACTTTTTAATAATGGTTGTCAAAGTTTTATGAACAGTCTGATTTCTATTTTCTTCTTTCATATGACTAAGTTCTCCTCATTTCCTCCAGCCAACATCCCTGTAGAACCAGGAGAGAAGGGAATGAGCATTTATAGAGCGCCTATTATGTGCCAGGTAATCTGTTGAAAGTTTTTACAAATATTATCTCATTTGATTCTCATAACAACCCCGTGCTATTATTATTCCAATCTGATAGATGAGGAGACTGAGGGTGCACTTTTCTCAGGGTCACACAGCTAGTAAGTATGTAAAGTTGTATTTGAACTCAATCTTTCTTGACTGAAGGGCCTGACTCTATCCATCATTCTACCAATTGCCTCCTCTAAATAAATAAATAATAAGTCTAAATGTCCTTCCTTCCAAGTTGAAGCCAGAGGAAAGAATACTTGGAAAAGAGATGGACGGCATGGGGGGGAGGCGGGGAAGGAGAGAGAATATTTTTCTTTTGCACCTCATAAAATGCACAGCTGATACACACTAAAAAGGTAAAGAAAAGACTATAACTGTCAGTAACTACTTTCAACATGATTGTTTTTATATGAATTAAATTTCACTCTTCCATTGTTTTATTCTTCAACAAACATTATGTTTCGACTATGTATCCAGCACACAAGCTACAATAAACCTTACCTAATTTTTTTTCAGGTGATAACCACACCATAAATTGCAATGCAACAGCATCAACCAGCATTTAACAAATTCCTCACACTTCATATAAACTTTACTACCATGTAATTTCAGTCAACTCTAATCATAGCATCATAGATTGGAAGAGACTACAAACTTTATCTGGTAATAAATGAACTGCACGAGTACAAGATGGGTGAGATATAGTTAGAAAATAGTCTTCAGTGCCAAAGACATGGGAGTGTTAGTGGGCTGTGAAGACAGTATGAGTCAAAACTATGAAGTGGAAACAGAAAGAACTGCAGACTGCATTAATAGAAATATATTGTCGAGAATGAGGAAGCTTCTGATCCCAATATATTCTGATGGAATCAAACCATTTTTGGAATACTGTGCCCGATTCTGGGCAACACATTTCAAGTTGGATTATGTTCTTGGGAAAATGACCAGTACAGTGAAGACATGAAATTAAGACATAGTATTTAAAAGAATTAGTGATGATTGAAAAAGACTGGAATTGAGAAGATTTATGGGGAATATAATACATGTCTTCCAATACTTGTCATGTAAAAAAGAGACCTGATTTGGTCTTGACAAAGGGAGAGGGTGACCTTGACCTTTTACCTTATTTGATGTTAATAATCAGAGGGAATACTGAAGAAAGTTATCAATGTTATACTTTTCAAGGAAACTTGTATCTATAAAGCACACGTAGCAGTACCAATTTGGCTCTACCATGATTAAAAATTTAGTTAACAAATGATAAACATAATGAATTTCCTTTTTAGTCAACTATATGATAATTAAGATGTGGTCTGCAGTAGTCAAGTCTTACTTAGTAAATTTTTCCTTCCTCTTCTCTTCATCTAAGCCGCACATGTAAATTATTCTTTTTAAAAATTCTGAACTTTGCAAACATAAAAGAGATATTCCCCTTTACAAAATACAACAGAAAAGAGGATTCAATATGAGATTCTCCATTACATACAGCTTGCTTTTATTAAAAAGTCATCATAAAATCAACATATAATTTTCAAAGCTGTGTCATTTGTGTGTTTCCTTCTGGATTTCCTTTCTGTGCATTTTAAAAATGATTTTAATGACTCTTTTTTTGGCAACATTGTTTGGCTTCTTTCCAGCTTCCCTTTACCCCATACCATAAAAACAAAAGAAAAACACAATCCTTGCAACAAGTAAGCGGAGCAAAGTAAAACAAGGTAAAACAAATATACTTGCCATGTCTAAAAATATGTTTCATTCTTCTTGAGTTAGGTTATGTGTAATCTGATTCACTACTGGCCTTCTGAAGGTGTTAAGGTATTTATCAGTTTTTAAATATTTCAAATTTGCTTTACTTTATAATGTTATTTCTACATAAATTGTTCTCCTGGTCCCACACACTTTACTCTGCATCGGTTTAATTAAATCTTTCAATGTTTTTCTGAAACTCTCTTGTCATTTTTTATGGTCTATGTCATTTTATGGTCATTTTTATGGTTTTCAGCTTTTTTGGTCCAAAAAAGATTATTTTGGGTATAGACATAGCATTTCTGACTCTTAGATTGGCTAAAAATGGGTCCCAGGCCAAGTCCCAAATGGTTGTTGCCTGGGTCCTGGTTGACTCAGGGTGAATGCAAAAAGCAGCCATTTCTGTTTTTGTCAGAAACCCTAAGAGTCTTCTCTTCCCAGATTTATTTATTTAGATTTTTTTTTTTGGACTGGGCAAAAGAGGCCATTCTTTTCCTCAATTTCTACTTAGCCTTAATCACTAAATGAATGTGGCCTCCCTCAGTCAAAACTGAGACTTGCTAAAGACCTTAGCTTAAAAAGGCACAGGTATCCCACTGCATCCAAGGCCATCTCCGGCCATCCTATCTATATCTATATTTATATCTCTGGAAGGGAAAGTGACACAAGTAACCTTGCACAGCCCCCCTCACTTTAATATATTTGCATATCATGGTATCATCTCCCTAATGTCATGGTCTTCAAGAATAAAGGATAAATAACAACAACAATATAATTTTTTCTTGAAATGAATTTTTTTCTAGCTTTCTAAAGAGATTCTCTGGTAGTTTAATCAGTATTTTGAATGAATAAAATAATTTAAGATAGAATTTGCATTTTTCTTATATCAGCCAAAGATTCACTTCTCTTTCCACAAACAGTTGATACATTAATTCCTGTTATTCTTGCTAAATAGACTTGCAAATATTTTATTTATTCTAAAATTATTCTAAATAAGAGTTCTCTATCTTTTCCTGTTGGAAATATGTAGAAAGGCTGATAATTTATGTGGGGCTATTTTACTTTCTTCAACTTTGTTGAAGTTATCATTTCAATTAAATTTTTAATTGGCTAGTTTTCTATGTATATCATTATATTAGCTTCAAAACTGCCATAGCTAAAATTTCTGGAACTGTGTCAACTAATAGTTGTGATAATGAACATTACTGCCTTAATGTTGGCAGGATCTTGATCAACTTAGGATCTTTTTGGAAAGACCTTTAGTTTATCTCCATTACATATAATGTTAGATTCATGGTTTTACATCAATATTGTTTACCATACTAAAAAAAAATACATTTATTCCCACGGATTTTAATTCTTATTAACATGTCTATAGTTTTTGCTAATACTGAATCAATTTTGCATTCTTATAGGCTATACCTGGTCACAGTGTGCAAACATTTTTCATATGCTGATGTTGACATTATACTGATCTTTTAAGTAATTTTCATATTGATATTCATATTGCTTTGTAATTTTTTTCTCTGTTTCTGTCATCACTTGAAGTATCAAGATCACTTCTGACTCATCATAGTTATTTGGTAGTATCTTTTCTTTTTTTCCTAGTGTTTCAAAGAGTTTATGTAATATTAGAATTATTTTTTCATTGACTTATAAAGTCATCTAGTCTAATGGCTGTTTCCTTTTGAATTTCATGAATAACTTATTCAATTTTTTTGGAAGTTGGGTTATTTAAATTCTCTTTTTCTTTATTCTATTTCTCTGGGAATTTTATATTTTACAAATAATAATTCATTTCATTTAAATGGTCAGCCTTGTTAACATATAATTGGGAAAGATGCTCTCTAATAATTTTGGAATCAGCATGGTAGAATTCAAAGATCCCTGAATTGAGTCAGAAAAAATCTGAGCTCTGCCAGTTAGTATGTAGATCATTTTTAATTTCTTCACCTTGAGGAGAGGGGAGGAGTCAAACTAGATGGCCAGTTCTAAATCTGTGACCCAATGATATTTTTTCATTTTCATTTGGTGTGATTCTCTCTTTTCATACTGGCATCTTATTTTTTTTTCTTTCTCTCTTCCTTTAATCAAACTAAATGATTTTTTAATTTTTTAAAAAACAAGCCCCCCCTTTTTAATCAATTTAACAGATTTTATTTTTACTTTTAATTTTGTTCATCTTTAGTTATTACATTATTTAAATTTTGATGTTTAGTTGAGGCTTTAAATTTTGTTGTTTTTCTAATTTATTTTAGTTTTGTGACCAGTTCATTGATTGTTTCTCTCGTTTTTTGCTGATTAAAGTGTTTAGAGCTCTACTTTCCCCCTTCAGGACTGTTTTGGCTGCATCCTAATATGCTCTTTAGATAAAGGGTCTTATGGAATCCTTTGTAGCATTTCTTTTCCTCCTAATTCTCTGCAATAAATAGATAGTGGAGCTTAAGTTGCATTTATTTTCCTGATACTTTTTTTTTTTTTTTTGGCAAATGCTTAGCATAAGCACTATAACACATGAGGTGAATAACTAAATCATAAACCTGTGTTTCTTGTTGCTATTGGATGCATATTAAGACTGACTCCCCCAATTCTATTATTTCTCTCACCAAAAAGAAAGCTTGTGAGCCATCCTTTCTTTAGCTACAATTTGCTTTTGTCTTCTGATTTCATTCAAAGTCTAAATGTCAAGATTGATAGGATTCAGAGCTAAGAAAAATCTAATAACACTGTAATGGCTCTTTTCCAAGGTGCAGAACCCAATCTATCTATACCTTCTCAACCAGGAAAATTCTTATTTATGTCTTCTTAGAAATCCTCTAAGAGCATCTAGCTAATATACAGGGGAATTTCATCTGGTTCTTTCAAAATTCTGTGGCTCTGCAGAGCATGTGTGCTGTCCCTGGTAAAGTAATAGCTAGTACTTATCCTAGCTTTAAGCTTTGCAGTATTCTATATACACTTTTTTATCTGATCCTCATAACAACTTTGGGAGATTAGTATTCTTATGACCATCATATTTCAGATGACGACACTAAGACTGAAAAAGATTCCTCAATTTGCTCAGGGTCACTCATTCAATAAGAATAAGGAGCAGAACTTTAATTCAGGCTTCCTGATTCCAAGTCCATCGCTGTATCCACTACCCCACCTTTAAAGTCACACTGCATAAAAAAAAAGCCAATTTCCAGATTTTCCAATCCTTGATGATCTCTCTTATAGTATACCTTAGGCACAAGATAGCTGGTAAGATGGTTCATCCTACTTATACCTATTATGTATCTTTCTATTGTCTTTTGTCACTTGAAATTTAGATTATTCTGAAATTGTGGGGTTATGGGTCTTCTAAAAATGATGAATCATATATGTTTACTTTTTATCCATTTCCCTTTTTTTAAAATCAACAACTTCTTTAAGGAGACCAAATGTTCCATAATTCACAGTAGGGAGAATATTACTGTTAAAGTTAGGTTTGTTGAAATATCTTTAAAATTGGGTCCCTAATATAAGAACTCACATAACATTAATGGCAGAATTCCTTAAAAATCTTGTTGTCTTCAGAGATTTTTCCCATGTATCTCAGAACATAGGGATGACAACCAAACATTGTTGTTCTACTATAATCATAGATAAGAACAGACTGTTATAGAAATACTGGCAAATCTGCTTCATTTCACATCTATTTGTTGTCTTTCCAGTTTAATCTACAACTGCTTTCATGATGATCTGATTTAGCTTGGTCTCACACCAAACTCTTGGCAGGCTCATTTCCCATCACTAGCTTTTCACTGTTTTGTGAAGTGATTTTACTCATAACATCCTGATACTTCATGCTGCTTTTGGGTGCATATACAGACAAATCCTTCGATAGCTTTTTAAGAAAATACTGTGATCGATACTTTCATTTAACTGCTAGTTCTTTGTGTTTGCTGATTTCACTATCTATTTGTTCTTCACTAAATAAAGATCACACATTCAGAATAACCATCATTGCAAAAGCAGAACTGGGGGCCATTCTGTATTTTACCTATTATCTACATTACTGGACAAAATTTCTATCAACCTTCTTGTGAAGAATCTTTTGATACTTGATTTTGAGTAGCAAATGGGTCTGTCTATAACTAAGCTCATACTAATAAGTTTTCTAGCAGGGTAGAACCTTCTAGAATATGTAATATCCTGCCCATACTATGAGAACTGTGGCTGACCTCAACATGAATATGAGGCACTGAAGCAGAAATTTTGGAGATCTAAATCTGTAACTCAAAAATCATATTCAAGAAATTATTACAATTCAATTCAATTTAAAATCATCACTGTCTACCCTAGAGTTCTGTTTCTGTGCTTTTTTCCGTTAACAATTCTGCTATTGTCTGTAGATCTGAAAGCAAAAGGCAACTTCTTTTTTACAAGGGGCATCTTCAGAAGGTAAACTCACACTGAGAGACAACAGATTAAGGTGGAGAGAGTCCTGATCATGAAGTCAGAAATAACTGGGTTCAAATTCTGCCTCTGATATTTACTATCTGTATCACCAACCTCTAAAGCTTTAAATGACAGAAGTGTGGAAGAAGTTCACACAAACAATGAAATTGAAGGGCCATCATACTTTGACATAAAGCCATATAAGCAATGAGGAATTGTACACACAAGAATTAAAAGATCACTTTTTAAAAAAGAGAAAATTATAGAATATTTAATGCTTTAAATTCTATAAATCTTAATTGTGCTTGTTATGCAATAGGAGAGATAGGAAACATATGTTAATTCAATCCTTGATTCATTCAACATGGATTTATTATCTGCCCATTATGTGCCAAGAACTCTGCTCGGCTCTGAAGTTTTAAAGAAAAATAAATTTAAAAAGAATGTCATTGTACTCAAGAAGCTTATAACTAGGGACAAATGACAAGACAAGTAAATGTGAAATCTGTGCTAAGTAAAGATGAGTTAGTTTAAGGAGGAAAGGTGCTAACACCTGAGGGGCATCAGGAAACAGGTTTTTTTCAGAAGGAGACCTGAGCTGGGTTCTCAAGGAAAGCAGGGACTTCAAAGTCTGGAAATGAAAAGGAAAGTCAAGAGATTAAATGATTTATACTATTACATAGGTATTTGAACTCAGGTCTCCCAAATCCATATCCAGTTTCCTTTCCACTGTACTATAATGGTTCCCATTTGTCTTCATTAATTTTAATATAATAATATTTTATAAGTGTCAAAGATCTTTAAAATAACTCTATGGAGGAAGCTGGAACAGATATTATTTTTGTTTTATGGACAGACTAGTCAGGATACTTTTTCCCTCATCTCTCCCTCTTAACATCCCTGGTTTTACTTACGATTTAATCCAGTTGCCACCTCTGAATCCTATCTTCGTTCCTTCACTGCAGATACTCTTGTTCCCTCCCACAATTCCCCTGTGTTCCCCCAGAGGGGATGGCTGGTTTCACTTCTTCCTTGGTATCTTTCATCCTTAGCACAGTGTCTGGCCCATAAGGCAGGATATGTATTTGAATTCTGTTACCCCATACCCCATACAAGGCTACCACTCTTGTGAAAAATAGCAGGATCTTGCAAGTGTGGGTTCTTTAGGTGTTTTCATTCAGCACAATCTCTCATCTACAAATCATAAAGCCACAAAAGTAGGGGTTGATGCAACAGCATAAATAAGGCCTTCTTATGTTTATCTGGATTTTCTTAAGGGTGTCTGGAAGGTCCAATGAAACCGAATATAAAGTACTTTGTAATATACTAGAGAAATATCAGCTGTGATTATTATTTCTGAAAGTAGGATTCTAGTTGGGTTTGTATGTAAATTATTTTTAACACATCTATGTATTCACCTTTCTGCACCTTCACATGACTGCTGTACTTTGAGCATGTCTGGTTTTACCACAGATGGACAGAGTTTTGCCCACAAGGATCTTACCCAGATAACTTGGCAGGTGTCCTTTGAAAGTTTCTGTGGCTGAAAAGTTAATTACTTTTCAGTCAATCTAGTGATGAGACTCTCAAAACAAAAGTAAGCTGGAGTTCTAGTGGAAGTCAAATCGTCCATCCCTAGGAATATGTCCTTTGGGAAGCTTTTCTAGCTTACTGAAATCTGCCAAAAAACGATTCCCTGGCACAATCTCTAAAAAGTCCAGGCTCATTCTCATGTCACGAAAGTCCTTCAGAGTAGGACACTAGAATGGCACAATCTTTGAAAGTCTATGGTAGTTCTCATGTCACAAAAATAGGACTTTAATGGACATGCTTCACATATTCTTGTAGATAAAAAAAAAAAAAAAACTTTTCCATTGTGTTTACACATACATAAACATATATGTATGTATGTGTATGTGCACACTTGTATAGTGGAAAAGTCAAATTATTTTTCAAAGACAAGTTAGCAGCTAAGCTTAGAATTTCTGAGTTTCTGCTGTCAAGCCTAGTTCTTATTCTGCCACTAATTAAATATCTGACCTTGAGAAAATCAATCTCTGAGTCTGTTTCTTTATCTATAAAATCAAGGAAATGAAGTACATAAATTTAAGGACCCTTACACTTCTAACATTTTACATTTTTATCATTTAAAATTAAATAAAAAGAATTGATTAATCACTGACGATATTCAAAACAGTGTGCTAGGTCCTGGGGATAGACACAAAGATGAAATAAAGATATGTCTCCTCAGGGTCCAAGGATTATTTTCTACCTATAAAATACTGTGTTTTTCTTATGGGGCCAATATTTGACTCTTGGTTATGTTTGTTTCTGAGTTGGAAGAGAGAATAATATATGGTTTGTTGAAAAATGATAGAAAGGACCTGAGTAGGATAGGGTCAGTGGGAACAGAGTAGGAAGAGAGAAAACTACTCAAAACTGAGGCTGACTTAATGCAGACACTTTTAAGTAAACACTTAGGAAAGATATCATGGAATAGCTGATACCCACGTAACCCACAAGACTTACTTATCTAAAAATAATCTTCATGTTAAGCAAGAAGAAACATGAGGTATAGAAATTAAAAAATTGAAGGTGTAGTTCATCATTTTTTGTGGGTAAGCCATAATCATCCCAATGGTGTGCAGTATGATCTTATTAAATTATGTCAAAAAACTGCTAAAATATCTCTACATTTTAATGATCTGGTTGAAATTAAAATTAAGTTTAGTTCCCTAAATGATGAGTAATTCTAAGGTAGAGGCAGCCAACCTCAAGTTCCATTTATAAACAACCCAAATATACCTTCTCAAGTTCTTTAGTTCTTTGGGAAACTTAAGACGCAACGATGAAAAGAAACTATAATACAGTTTGGTTGGCTACTTTTCTGACTCTGGCAAATGGCAACAGTAAGTGATGTGTTTCAGAGTTCCAACCAAAAATCTTCACTCTCCACTGGCATTAAATAACTACAGCAGAGGTATTTTTTGGCTTGGAAAACTTTCATCATGGGACACAGCTGGGAAACAACTTTGGCTTCAAAAAGGAAGACTATAATAAAGCGCCTCCTAGCTAGATTCTGGTAAAGGAGGTTTATGATGGGGAACAGCAAAAGAGATGAAATGTTTCAATAAAGCCCTTAGGCTGATTTAGTTAGCATTCACAAAGTGAAATAACCTATACATCACATACCCTTTGTTAGCTGGTCGTTTAGAATAGAGGTGTGAGTCACCAGATTTTATTTTAGGAGCTGGGCAATGCAATGTTACTTTCCCCAAAATATTAAAATGCAGAAATCTGAAAACTAAGGAAGGCTATGTCATATCTGATACTGGATGCTTATCAACTCCAGGAATGGATCAAGAATTGCCTCTGCTCTTGTCATTCCACGTTCCACACCTTGGTAGGTACCAATGATAAATCACTTCATGTAAAATCTATTATTAAACTAATCAGAAAACTACAGTGATAGAAAAAAAAAATTGGGAGCTTACCAAACAAAAATAAAGCTGACATCAGAGAGGGAGAAGCAGAATTAGATCCTGCATGATTTCAGGAACAAATAGATCCCTCTGGGAGTTTGGGGGATTAATATATTTTTTCTCCTCCCCTCTCAGACACTGTTTGGAATTAATGAGGATACCTGCAACAATGCTGGCAAGCTGCTGGGTTCTGGTGATAGGGTAGATCCTGCGTGCCTGAACGATTGCTGAGGCGATTTTCTTGGCACTCTTCTCCTCCCCGTATGTTCTCAGGATCAACGCAAGTGCCTGTTGATCTAAGGCGTTCACAACATCAGCAGCGGTGGGCATGTCAGGGTACCTACGCACAAGAAGAGCCAATTAGTTTATTGACGTCAGCCTTCATTGACGAGAGGTGAAGTTTTAGGGTTATGAGACACAGAGGACTTTAGAGGTTTTAAAATAAGAGATTAGAATTTTGTAAAAAATAGGAGGAATGTTCCCTTTACTACCATATCAAATGGTTCTATTTATAATATTAACAAGTATATAAAAACAATTGAAACCATCTTAGTACTTATAAGAAAATTGTCTTAAAAGGGCTCCTTTAGCCTAAAACAGTGAGAAATATTTAGTATCTTTCTAATTCTATATCATATCTATGTTGTCAGTCATTCTGAATAATGTTTTCAGTTTGTCAGGTAGAGGACCTGCCAGGAACATCAGAATTTAGAGATAAATAATATGACAATATTGAGAATGAGAAAATGCATTTGCTACTTTATAAGTGGGGCTAAATAAAAATTCTGAAAGGGCCTGAAAAAAGATACAATTGGTCAGTTTTGGGCATGAGAACATCTTGAGGAGTCACAATGACAATGATGTCATTTTCTGACAAGGAATATTAAGAACTAAAAATAGTGAAACAAAACTGAAATGCTAACTCAATCATCAAGTAGTTATTATATATATTCTGGATAATAATACACTAGTCACTGGAAATACAAAAACAAAAACTATACTTCCTCCCCTCAAGGGACTTCCATTTTATTGAAGGAAACAACATATATGGATGGATGAATGGATAGATATACACATCCTATATACATGTTGTTGTATGTGTATATATATGTGTGCATATACACATATAAAGTATATACATACACAGTATATATTTCCTTTAAAATGCAGGAAAAAAGGAGAAATATCATTTTTTAGCTAAAATTAAAGAGAAATTAGTATAGTTGAGGGGAAAAGGAACATCAGTATTTCAGAATATCTTAATTAACATGCTATATAAAAGAGCCATGAAAACCTGAGGGCAACTGAGACCTGACTTGGTTTTTTACTGGGATAGCTTAGTTAATTTGGCATTTATCACATGCTTACTATGTACCAGACACTTTCATAGGTACTGGGAATATGAAAAGAAAAATCCCTTCTTCAAAGAATTTACTTTCTCCTGAGAAGGAAACAACATATACACAGATAAGAAAATATAAAATATTTACAAAGTAAATTACAGAGCTAGCTATGATAATGAAGGTATTAGGTGAGATAAAAGCCAATATTATTACTTTGAAGTTAGCAGAGCTCTTCATATACATTCTCTCATTGGCATTTCACAGTAAGTGAAGAGAGAGTTGCTGTAACTATCCCCACTTTACAGACAAGATAACTGAGGCTTAGAATGGTTATGTGCTTTCTTGGGGTCATTCATCTAGTAAACACATGAAGCAGGAGTCAAATCCAGGTCTTCTTATATTTAAATCCAGAGGTTTGTCAATCTGACTTGAACTTGGGGGGTCTCAAGAGACAGAGTTGATGAAGAAAAGTATTGCAGATATGGGAGGCAGTTGGGATAATGGCACAAAGGGTGTAATGAAATGCCACATATGGAAAAGAAGGAAAGCCAGTTTGGAACACAGTAGGCATGATGGGGAGTAATACAAAAGCAACTTGGAAAGATAACAGCTGGATTGCAAAGGATTTTCAATGCCAAAAAGGATTCTGTTTTCTGTAAAAATCACTGTAAATGCTGCTAAAGCTTAATTCACAGTGAAATGACAGGGGCAATTGTTGAGGGGTAGGGGAGATGGAATTGAGAGGGGAGAGGTTGGAAGGAGGCTACTAGAACAGTCTAGGATAGAGGTAATGATAATCTAAATTTGTTTCGTGAATGTGTGAATAGCAAGAAATGTGGTGGGTCAGAATGACTACAAGTTGTTAATCAACTTGGCATAGGAGTTGAAGAGTTGAGCTTACTTCTAGGTTAAAAACCTGGATCACCAGAAGGAGAGTGACAGAAATAGGAGGAAAAAGGAATAGGTTTAGTGGGAAGAATGATGGCATCTATTTTGGCCACAATGAATTTGAAATTCCTATGGGACATTCAAATGGAAATACCCAGGAGGCAGCTGATAAAGTTGGGGAGGGGGGGAGATAATGACTGGATGTGGAGATCTGACAGTCATTTGGTTACAGATTATAACTGATTCCCATGAAAGCTGATGACCTCATCAAGAAGGAGAAAAGAAGGGGTTTCTAAACAGAGTCTATCCATAGGATACAAGACATGAACAATGGTCCAGCGAAGGGTGCTGAGTAGAAACAATGACTAGATATGTAGGAGAATTATCTATGTGGTCTTATAGAGAACAACATCATAAATTCTCGAGTAGGAGAGTTTATCCAAAAGTTGTGGTTTGTTGTCAACATTATAGAATGTTTTAGAGAAGTCAAGAATGAAGGGCTCAAATAGAGCATTGGATTTAGCGATTAAGATTTAATAGAGAATCTTGTAGAAAGTACTTTCAGTTGAGTGATGGAGTCAGAAGCCATGTTGCAAGGGAGTGAGAAATGGATGAGATTTGAGAGAATGGAGGGGACTACACAGAGAGCTTTTCTAGGAGTTTGCCTATTATTTACTATAGGTTAAAGTAAGACTCCTTACAGATGAGCCAAAATCTTATCTGTGTGATTTTTTTTCCTTCTTAGAACTTTCCCTTCTAATATATTGAAATCCTATTTATACATGCTCTTCATCTTGCCTGCTTCAAAGAATCACAGGAATGTACATCATGAGCCACCATATTCTTTTGTTTACACATTACTTTTTCATTTGAAGTTGGTGGTCGCTAAAGATAACCAGGATTTAAATTTGGTTTATTGTGGAAGGTCTGAAGCTGCTTCTTGTACAAAAACTGAAAAGAAGAAATTTTCTGGGCATCACTTTGTGATTGTTGCCCAACAACCTCAATTTTTAAACATGAGAAGATATTGGTGATTTTCCATTAATCACTCAAGGTATTGTTCTTCCTCTTTATATTCCCTGACAATTTGTCATATTTCCAGTCCTATATCACTAAGTTCCTTTTGGATATTCTGAAATGGATGTTTCAAAGACAACTAAAATTCAACACATTCAAATTAGAACTTACTATTTTTTTCACCAATGCACCCTTCTCTATTTGTGCTGAGGGAACCAACTTCCTCCTAGGCATCTATATTCATAATCTTGGAGTCACTGATGTTACTTCGTAAAAATTTGGTAACTCTTTTCATGAGAATATTTATGCATATTCATGAAAAATAACAAAATGTCCCATTTAATTACCTGGGAGAAAATGATCTATAACATTCAAAAGTAAAAACTTAGCTTTCATGACATGACATTCTCTTCCTCTTAGCTGTTGGTTTCTTCTCAATCTCCTTTGGGAAGTGTCTTCCAGTGTCCTGCTGCCTGGGCATGTCTGCTCTGGGATGTCTTTTTTCCTCCCTTTACACTTTCTCAATGATCTCATAAGCTATCTTTATTCACTGACTTCCAAATCTCCATATTAAGCCCTAGTCTCTCTCCTGAGCTGCAGGTACCTATCACTAATTGGCTCCTAGACACATCCATCTAGATGTCTTAAACATTTCAATTTTAATATTTCCAAAGCAGAACTGATCTTATTAAATCACACTTTCTTTCCTCATACTCCTAATGTCAAGCTCCTTTTTGTCTCCCAGCCTCAAAACCCTGCAGCTGTCCCTCCCTTCCTTACAGGAACTTGTCCAGTCTTGCTCTTGCCCACTGCCTTCCCCATTGCTCCTCACCAAGGCAGGCCCTCATGACCTCTTGTCTAGACCACAGTCAATGCATCGATCAGACTTCCCACAGATTTGTTCATGCAGCACTGACCTTAGTGTACAAATTATCCTCCAGCTTCTGCATTGGTCCCTCGGGGGCTGGGGGGGGGGAAGGGAGGGGGACAACCCCCACTCTCCAGTGCCTCCTCCCCATAGCTTACAAGAGGAGCTGAGGAGTTCCTTAGGACACATGTCCAATGTGTGACTGAGGATCAGAGTGGGAGTCTCTGCTTTGGGACTTAGGGCCTGAGTGACCTTGGAGAAAGTCCTGGGAGGAGCCTCAATGTAAAAGACAGCAGCAGAGCTAGAGCCCCATCCTCACAAGATACTCCTTCCTTCTCAAGAGGCCTTAGGACATCTCCATTACCTTGAGGGCACAGCACAGCAGGGTGAGCCTGAGCAAGCCACTTCAGCTCTCTTTGACTAAATTGGTTGGAGAAGGAAATGGCAGGAAAACCCCAGGAAGATCCGTGGGGAACAAGAGAATCCGAAACAAATGAACACCTGGAAGACCACATCTGGTGCAGGGGCAGAGGGGTAGGCCCAGATGGGAAGACCCGGCTTCCAACATTGTCATGGACAGGTGGCTTCACTTCTGATTTCCAAAACTATAAACCCGGGCTATTGTGAGGGCCAAACCAGGTAATGTTTGAAAGGTCTTCATGCAATGCCAGCACGGAGTGGGCAATTAATCAATGCTAACTGACTCCCCTTCTTCTAGGATACAGTGTGAACTCCTGGATTGGGCTGAAAGGCATCTGCCATGTTTCCGGATAACTACAATCACTCTGCTTCCTAGTCCCATGGCTTCTTTGTTCTTCTCTGGCTCTGTGACCACTCTCCTGGCTTTCCTCGGGGCTCCTCCTCCAGGCTCCTCTCCCGTGCTACTTCCTATAGAGAGCCTTTCCTCTTCTCCCCAGGTCTTAGTGCTTGCCCGCTTCTCAAACTGGCTTCTCTCTTTGTTTATTCTACAAACCTCACAGTAGTAGAGCCATTCCTTAAGAGTTACACTGGAAACAAAGTAAGGCTAACATTTTGTTGAGCTCAACAAGTTCAATTTCGTCACAGAAAACTACTAATTGGAAATGTGAAACTAGAGATTTTTATGCATTGGAAACTTCATTTTGGCTAATATAGCTACAATGATAAAGGTAGGAAAGTCAATCCCTTTCTGAGTTTGTGACAATAGTGAGAAGTGACTTTTCTTAGATTTAAAAATTTAAGAATATTCATTTTAGAAAATGATTACTTTGAATATAAAGACCAAAATACGCAGAAACACAGAAATCTACAATGGCAAACAGCCCTTCCCCGCCCAAAAAAACACCCAAAACCTAAAATTGATTTATTATATATGTGTAGGTTTAGGTATGGGTGAGTGATGGGAATTCTACAGTCGAAAAAGGAAATTAAATTCAGAGTGTTGTTGAGAAATTGATTTCTTGTTGTGAGAAGAAGTGTTTTATCAATACTCACCTGCCACCATCCATCCTCATGTCCAAGGGGCCGTCTTTTCGAAGGGAAAAACCTCTTTCAGGAGTATCAAGTTGCATGGAGGAACACCCGAGATCCAGAAGAACTCCATCAACAGTCCCGGGCTGTACTCCAGCTTTAATTAACATGGCCTCAGCTTGGCTAAACTGGCCTAGCAAAGCTCGAATCTGTTTTCTGGAAACAAACCATACACAGAGAGAAATAATTTTGTTAATATTAATGCATTTCCTTTCTTGGCACCATCAATGGATAAAAACTCATCCAAATAAGTATCCTAGAACCTAAGGGCCTTTGAGGTACACTAATCCAGCTCTACAGATGGATCAATACTTATTAGGTAATATCAGCATACCCTACTAAATGATCAACTATAACAAGTAGAACAAAATCTAAACATAGTAATAGAAAAATGTCCAATTTGCAAAAAATCATCTTAATCTCTTTGCCTATCTTAAACTTTATGCATAAGTGTATCAATTTTTTGAGTGTTCCCTTGTTAATTGTGAATAAAATAATTGTGAATAAAAACTATATAATCCTTGATTAGTCAAGAAAGAAAGAAGTTAATACATCTTTAATATCTTCCCATACTAGCCATATTTTAAAGATTAAGAAGGTAAAGTATTCCCTTGAAAACATGACAAAACACCAATTTAAAAAAAAAGGGAAGTTACATTTAAGTTTGAAAGGATTTGTATACTATGTTAAGACAAATTTAATACAAAAAAGGTCATTTTGACTTTTCTATTTTTAACCATGATAAAAAAAATAAAGACTATATCATCAAAAACAATCCTACTGGGACTAATAAATCATTACTCAGAAGCCAAAAAAAAGCTGTTATGTTTATTATTTGTAGCTTTTTTCCTTATATTTTTCTTGCCCTCTAAATAGCTAAAATAAGTATTCTGTACATTCCCACTTGTAGAACTTTATCTGTGAACCAAATTACATGTCAATGTCAATCTATTTTAACTTAAATGAACAGGTAAGTAAATTTTATTTTAATAGACATTTCAAGTGAATGTTTTAACATTTAATTGTACATTTAATGTACATTTATACTTTAGGTAATAGTTTTACGGGAGTATGCATTATATCAAATGATTTGTAGTTTAAGGTCACTCACTCACTCAATCACTTATTCACTCACATAGTTCATAAATATGACAAAAGCTTAATACGCCAAATACAAAAAACAACGTTCAAGATAATATATAGATGAATTGGCAAATTCATTCTCACTACTAGAAAACTATTTCAAAGCAAAGGTATTACTGATGACATCATTTTTATGTGAGGAAATCATAATATCATCAGAACAATATTAGAAAGAGGCAAATTATAAGGTCAATAAAAGCAGAAAACAGGTCATGTCCCAAAGAAGGAGTAAAAAAGAGGATTGTGTAAGTAAATGATTAAGAGTGAAGCTAATGACAAAGGTAAGATGCAGCTTGTAGAAGGCAGTTGTGGTAGAGGTAAGGAGTGGACAATATGAACGAGATGAGTTTGCCTCTGGGACTTCCTAAATAGTTTCCTTCCCTTCCATTCCTTGTTCATTAGATTAGCTGTAATGTTATGAAACAGAAAATCTACCCTGAGTAGGGATGGTGACTATTACATGAATTGTAAGAATGATTTTGAAAGGAGAAAGATACAACACAAGTACTAAAAAACTACCAGGAAATTTTATCCAGGAAATTTTAAAAATTATACATGATGCATATATTGGATTTAAGATATATTTTTACCATGTTTAACATATACTGGACTACTTGCCATCTAGGGGAGGATATGGGGAAGGGAGAGAAAACTAGAATACAAGGTTTTGCAAGGGCTAATGTTAAAGAATTGTCCATGCATATATTTTGAAAAATAAAAAGCTTTAATAAAAAAATAAAAATTATACATGGAATTTTTTGCAATTAATATTCAAGTTATATATTAGAGAGATTAATTTAATTTAGTTCACAAATCTACCAGCTCTTCATATTCACCTTTGTTAAATGTAAGAAAATAGGTTAAAGGAATTAAATGAAGACAATTTAACAATCAATAAAACCTACAGAAATCACAATGTTTTTGGAATGGAATGAAGGAAAGGAATATTTCAGAGACAAGAAAAAAATAAAGATGAAATGAAGTGTTTTCATTTTACTACTGAAGTCAGGCTTGATCAAGCATCATGCAAGGGTCTTCCTACACTCTATTTTCACAATGAACATCCAGTCTACCCACTCACTATGATATATTACCCTTGGGTGTCTAAGATATTTTCTGTTTTACTGATGCTTTTTATTTTCACACAACAGTAATTTTTCAATTCCTACTCCCTGCCCTCTTACAATGCCCTTCTATCAGCCCCCAGTCCTCCTTTATAACAAAAAATAGTTAATACCAACCTACACATTAACTGCATTTAGCTTCGTATATAAAATCCTATGCACTTTAATTCCTTATTTCTGAACTTAGAAGAAAAGAGATCTATTTTGTGTCTATTCTCCAGAACAAGTAGTTGCTACAGTTAATTAAAATTTGATATTTTTCTGGTGTTGTTTTTATTCATATTACTGCAGTAATAACGATCAGCTTTTTTCCTGGTTCTGCATTTCACTGTCTATCAGTTTATTTTATGCAAGTCTTTCTATGTTTCTCTGAATTCTTCATGTTTGTTGCTTCTTAAAAACAATAGTATTTCACGCTATTCCTATATTACAATTTGTTTGGTCATTTACTAATCGAAAGACATATTATTTCTTTCCAGTTGTGGCTATATTAGGGTACATTTTAGAATATACTTTCTAATATCATACCCTATACCAAAATAATATTGAATGGGTTCATGATTTATACTATACTTTTTTATACATGATACTATAAGCAAATTAGGATAGCAAGGGATAGTTTACCTTTTAGTTATTTGGGAAAAGGAGAAATTTATGACCAAACAAGAAATATAGAACATTATGAAATATAAAAAAGTTTGATTACATTAAAAAGATTTTGAACAAACAAAACAAATGTATTCAAGATTAGAAAAGGTAAGCAGAAAGTTAGGAAATAATTTTTACAGTCAAAGTTTCTGGCAAAAGCCTAATTTCTAAAATATATAGAGAACAGAGTCAAATTTTTATTTTTATTTAAAAAAAATTTTATTATTGCTTTTTATTTACAAAACATATGTATGGGTAATTTTTCAACACTGACCCTTGCAAAACCTTCTGTTCCGAATTTTCTCCTCCTTCCCCCCATTCCCTCCACTAACTGGCAGGTAGTCCAATACATGTTAAATATGTTAAAGTATATGTTAAATCCAATATATGCATACATATTTATATAATTATCTTGCTGCACAAGAAAATTGGATCTAGAAAGAAAGAAAAAAACCTGAGAAGGAAATAATAACAGAAAAAAAAAGAAAATGCTATGTTGTAGTCCACACTCATTTCCCAAGTGATCTCTCTGGGTGTAGATCACTCTTCATTACTGAACAATTGGAACTGGTTTGAATCCTCTCATTGTTGAAGAGAGCCACATCCATCAGAATTGACCATGTTGCCATGTACAATGATCTCCTGATTCTGCTCATTTCACTCAGCATCAATTCACATAAGTCTCTCCAAGCATCTCTGAAATCATCTTCCTGATCTTTTCTTACAGAAAAATAATACTTCACAACATTTATATATCACAATTTATTCAGCCATTCTCCAATTGATGGGCATCCACTCAGTTTCTAGTTTTTTTGCCAATACAAGGAGGGCTGCCACAAACATTTTTGTACATACAGGTCCCTTTCCCTTCTTTAAAATCTCTTTGGGATATAAGCCCAGTAGTAACACTGCTGGATCGAAGGGTATGCACAGTTTGATGATATTTTGAGCATAGTTCCAAATTGCGCTCCAGAATAGTTGGATTTGTTCACAGGAGAACTGAGTCAAATTTATAAGAATACAAGTCACTCCGCAACTCGTAAATGGCCAAAGGATATGAATGGACAATTTTCAGATGAAGAAATTAAAGCCATCTATAGTCATATTAAAAAAAAGCTCTAAACCACTATTGATTAGAGAAATGCAAATGAAAACAATCAAATTGTCTATTGTTTAAGTTTCTTGGCCATACTGAAATCTCTAGGCTCATTCATTCCCAAAGAATGAAATAATGCTTTCCCGATCCAACCCCATTCTCTTTATTCCTATTTTTTAAAAGTAAGGTGATACCCTAGTTTTTAAAATTTAGAAGGATTGGTTACCTGACAAGAAAAGATAATGATAAATGTTGGAGGAGGTGTGGGAAAACTGAGAAACTACTGCATTGTTGGTAGAGTTATGAACTGATCCAGACATTCTAGAGAATAATTTGATCATAAAAGAGAAAAATGGACTCACATGTACAATTGTACATGTACAAATGTACAAAAAGCAGCTTTTTTGTGACAGGAAATGGGAAATTGAGTGGATATCCATCAACTAACTGGGGAATGACTGAATAGTTATGGCATTTGAATGTAATGGAACGCTACTGTGCAATAAGAAAGGAGTAGGTAAATTTCAGAAAAACCTGAAAAGATTTAAATGAACTGATGTTAACTTAAGTGAGTAGATCCAGGAGAACACTTTACCCAGTAACAGATCATTGTGTAATGATCAGCCATGACAGACTAAGCTCTTCTCAGCCGTATAGTAATCCAAGACAATTCCAAAAGATTTAGGATGAAAAACAATTCCAATAGATTTAGGATGAAAAATGACATCCACATCCAAAGAACTATGGAAACTGAATGCAAATCAAAGAATACTATTTTCACTTTTTTTTCCTTCTACAACATGACAAATATGGAAATTTGTTTAAAGTGACTGTACACATATGTGTAACCTATATCGGGTTGTTTATTGAGGAGGGAGAAGGGTAAAAAGTAGGGAAAAAAATTGCAAGTTATCTTTACATGTTATTGTAAAAAAATAAAATACTATTAAGAAAAAAATTATCTTTGGAGATTTTGTGTAATATAGAGGAAAGGACTCTAGCTCTGGCATTTAAAATCAGGATGATCTGAACTTGAAATCTTTTTCAGATACTAGTTGTGCATCTCTGAACACATCATCTGATCTCTCCTCAGTTTCCTCTTCTGTAAAATAATAGAATTAGAATAGATGGAAACCTAAAAATAATTTTAGTATTTTAAGTTCCTTGACTGTACTGAAACCTCTAAGCACATTCATTCCCAAAGACTTAAAAGAATGCTTTCCCTACCCCACCCATTCTTTTTTTTCATATTTTTAAAAGTAAGATGATACCATAAATTTTAGACATTTAGAAAGAATTGGGTAGTAGAATTAGACATTTTTTCTTCATTAAAATTGAATAACTTATCCAGATGTACTGCATTACCTTTATTCAAGTCAGCATTTATTATCTTAAGAAAAATGAAAATCTTCAAATGAGGGGGAAATTAAAATTGTGGGCCAAAAGAACAATATGTCACCCTTCTATTATCTCTCAATAATTGAGTTTATGATTGTTCATAATGATGATGACAGTGATGGTGTTGGGGATAACAATGACCACACAATTTTCAGAAACCTTGTTAGGGGAAGATTGTTCAGAGTGATATCAGACATGATGATTTTCTTTTTATGGTGGGGAAAATCAACTCCATTCCCTACTGGTACCCTTTCCTTTGATGTTTTGTCCTATGTCATAGGATTCTGGATCTTAGAACTCAAAGAATCTTAGAACTATCCAGCTTCATTTCCCTCATGATACAGATGAGACTATTACGGTCCAGGGAAGGATTAAGTTGTTGAATCCCTTGGTCAGCAGAGAAGGATTCCTATCCAGGCCTCTAGAGAGTGTTTTGGAATTATGCCCAAAGGATTATCAAACTGTGCATACCCTTTGATCCAGGGTGTCTCTACTGGACCTGTATCCCAAAGTGATCATAAAAAAGGGAAAAAGAATTATGTGTGCAAGAATGTTTGTAGCAGCCCTTTTTGTAGTGGCAGGAAAACTGGAAAATGAGGAGCTGCCCATCAGTTGGGGAATGGCTGAAAATTTATGGTATATGAATGTTATGGAATATTTTTGTTCTATAAGAAATGATGAGCAGGTTAATTTCATAGAAGTCTGGAGAAACCTGAATGAACTGACACTAAGTGAAGGTGAGTAGAACCAAGAAAACCTTGTACACAGCAACACCAAGATTATAAGATGATGCTCAACTCTGATGGACGTAGTTCTTTTCAACAGGAAGGTGATTCTGGCCAGTTCCAATGGACTTTTGATGGAGAGAGCCTATCTACACCCAGAGAAAGGACTGGGGACTGAGGGTGGATCACAACATAGCATTTCATCTTTTTTTTTTTTTTTTAACTGTTTTTTGCTTGCTTTTTGTTTTCTTTCTCATTTTTTTCCTTTGATCTGATTTTTCTTGTGAAATATAATAATTATGAGAATATATATACAAGAATTGCACATGTTTAACCTATTAGATTACTTGCTGTCTAGGGGAGTGGAATAGGGAGAAGGGAAGGAATAAAATTTGGAACACAAAAGTTTTGCAAAGGTGAATGCTGAAAATTATCTATGCATATGCTTTGAAAATAAAAAGCTTTAATCAAAAAAAGTCCAAAACACTCTTTGATCAAAAAAAAAAAAAAGTACATACTTGGGGAATTTTTGTAAACTTAGGATTTAATTATAAAAATCATAGCCTTAAAACCCTTTCATGTACACCAAGTATGTCCCAAATGTTGCAAGTGATAATATATTCCTGATTGCCAGATAATTCCACATTGAAAATGAGAGTGAGGAAACAATATTTTTTGTTTTACTTCTTAAAAAAAAAAATTTAGTAAAACTTGGCTTGATGCATCTGTTGCATGATGTTAGAATAAACTTGTTTTCTCCATAGTTTTCCTAGGGTATATAAAGAGGGTAGCTATTTAAGAATGAAACCTACATTTAATAATTGCTTCCTTGCAGAGCTGTGCAGTGAGCTGTGAGTAGGAATTTTGAAGAGAATGAAGCATTTAGAATTAACAGAACATACAGGGAGACACAAATCGCTCAGCATCTGTATTAATTCTTTCTCAGAGGGGAATGTTCTCTTCACAGTTTCTCAGAAGCCTCAGGGCAACAGGCATATCTTTCCAAAGGGGAATGAATGTGGAGCAAGAAGAGTCAAGTATAGCTCTTTCAGGACCTCATTCTCTCCTTCCAGTAGGTGGGTGGAGTAAGTGGGGATTTTAGGAGCTGCATTCGGAAATTGACTATTTTAGAATTTTATTTAGTGAGGTTTAAAGACTCAAGGAAAAAACTATTTTAAAACTCATATGAAAAAGTGAATTAAGAAAATGTTAAAGTTTATAGAAACTTTACAATAATATTTAATCTGATCTTCTAATTTTACAAAATGTCTTTAGTTTTACACATGAGAAAACAGACACCCAGAGAAGTTATCTCAATGGTAGAAAGAAGAGAGAATCTGTCTAAAGCTCTACCCATTATCTCCTATGAATGCTCTATACCAAATTTCCTATTAATGCAATGACTGAAGCAATGACTAATAACTAGTATCAATGCCAAGTATTGACAGATTTCTATAGATGGAGAAATTCTTTAAATGTTCCTGTTTTCCTGACAGCATCAAGCCCCAAGATTCAGAGACTTCCAGAAGAGATATCTAAATACTCAAAAACAACTGGCCCATCCATCCAAACAAGAAAGACTAAATAAATTCAGAATATTTCCCATATTTCAATGTGAATTTTTATGAAGAGCAGAAATAGTCAATCTTTTTTCATGTCATGGATCCCTTTGGCAGTCTGGTGAAGTCTATGGGCCTCTTCAGGAAAAAAAAAAAAAAAAAAAGCACAATTGAAGGAAATTTTAAATTTTAGTTAGAGGTTAATGAAAAGAAAAAGGTAATTTTTCCTATCTAAATTTACAGATACACTGAAATCTATCCATGGATTCCTATAGGGTCCATTTATCTCAAATTAGGAAACACATTTTTCAAGCGTGTCTGAATTTCTGGGATGATCTAGGCCCAGAACTGAAAAGGTGGAGAGTTCCCCGAGTTAGCTTTGGGGACACTGTTAAACCCTTTCACTGACTTAAAGCTTATGAAAGTAAAGGCCAGTCTTTTCAACATAACATTTTAATCAGTGCTTCCATTTATCTCCAAAAAGCTAAAAATGAATATCACACAGAGGGCAATGGAAAGATAGTCACAATGGGTGTGAGCAGGTAGCAATATATAATCCACATGAAATGGCAAAGAGCAGCAATAAAACATGTCTTCAAGAAATTATATGACAGGAAGAAAAGAAGGGCTGATCACATGATAAAGAACTACAGGTGGATAGCCATAGCGCTCCATAAGAGCAAGGAGGGCCTGCAGCATATTTGATGGATTCCCTGAGGCAAACTTACAGAAGAACATGGCCACAAGTTACCGAGGATAGGTGACAAGGATAGATGTGATCTGTATCATTGGAGATAACAACTTGAATTAATGAGAACATGACTCCATTTGAATGTTTGCATACCTACAGATCTCATTCATAAATCCTAACACTAGATTAATACAATGCTAACTCCTTAGGACTTTTCTTACTACAACCACAGTAGTTATTTTCAATTTTATGAAATGATTGTAATTTGCTAATCTTTTCACTCTACGTAAGTGACTGCTGAAAATTATCTCAGGAATAAGTGTAGTCAAATATTCTTATTCTTGACATCTAAAAAACAAATTACCAAATATTGTGATAATGAAAAAACATTTCCCTTAGTTATCAGAATCTTCTTCACTATTAAAAGAAAAAAATCTATGTTATCTTCCTCGAAGATTCTAACTTCTCCAAACTAGAACAATAATGTATCAATCAAAGTCAATGTAAAGGGTACGATTTTAAATTATATTAGATGCATTCATAATAGTCAAACCAAGACAGCAATAATGACTATGAATATAATTTACTCAAATTATCATCATTATTTGTCACTTTTTTCCTCAGAAATATCTGTAAAAATATGAGTCTGTTATCCTACAAAAGAACCAGCTAAGAATAAACAAATTTAACACTAGTAGGTTGACCACTGGGCTATGTGCTCTTTAACCATGGTTATCTATGACAGTTGCAAGATTGTAGAAAAAGGGCAGAGGATTCTAAGAATCACAGCTTTTAGTCTGTCTACAACACTTGTAGATGTTCTAAGTCTGACTTTCTGGCTTCCTTCTATTTTTTTTTTCCTTTAATAAAGCTTTTTATTTAGAAAACATATGCATGGGTAATTTTTTCAACATTGACCCTTGCAAAACCTTTTGTTCCAAATTTTCCCCACCCCCTTCCCTAGCTGGCAAGTAGATCAACACATGTTAAATATGTTAAAATACATGTTAAATCCAATATATGTGTACATATTTATACAATTATCTTGCTGCACAAGAAAAATCAGATCAAGAAAAAAGAAAAACTGAGAAAGTAAACAAAATGCAAGCAAATAACAACAGAGAGAGTGAGAATGCTATGTTGTGGTCCACAATATGTTCGCATAGTCTTCTCTCTGGGTGTAGATGGCTCTCTTAATCACTACACAAGTGGAACTGGTTTGAATCATCTCAGTGTTGAAGAGAGCCACATCCGTCAATATAATATTGATATTGTTGTGTACAATGATCTCTTGGTTCTGCTTGTTTCACTTAGAATCAGTTCATGTAAGTCTATTCAAGGAATACAAAGAAAGGCAAAAACATCATCCCTACCCTCAAGGAACTCACAGTCTAAGAGAGGGAACAATGTGTACTCAGACCATACTACCATCTTCCTGCAGCCAACTTGAACCTTCCTACCAGTACTAGTTTACAAGGGTAACTCCAATGTAAGGGCTCTGGTACTGCTGGGAAGAAATGGGTGATTAAAATTCAATACAAAATTAATCTAATCAATATCAATGTTATCACTTCTGATATCCATTTCCCAGTTTTCACTACTGATACAACTTGTTTAGGACAGTTAACTCATAACTTTTTCTCATTACAAGATAGTAATTAAAGATTAAAGATAGTAAAAAAAAAAAAAGATTAAAGATATAATCCTTTTTAGTAATTCTAATCTGTGCCCTCACAATCCATGGGTATGACGGAATACCAATGGGTGCTTCAGGAATAACTAAATAAAATCAATAATAAGACTTTTTGCACTTGTTAAAAGGTAATCTATTCTGGTGCTAATAATGTTTATGTACATTTACCAATTCTTTTCTCAGTGAAAGTGTTTATGATATAAAGACTTGAGCCCTCTGTACTCTTTAAATCTTTAGTCTTCCCCATTTCTTTTTTTGGAAACATGCTTTCCCACATTTCTCATCATCCTCATTATTTTTCATCTTTCAACTGAAGTCACAAACTATAACAATGTATACTGACTTAGTATGGGGAACCATTTCCAGTTATTCTTAGAATTTTTTTACCTCTTCATTCTCAGCTACCTCTTATTTCTCCAAGGAAGACTTATGACTATTCTTTCCATTCATCCGTAATGTCTTTCTTTCTTATTCCAGTGATAGCAAGGAAGTCAAGATTGATATGTTTTTAGTTTCCAAGTAGTATGTCTTCTCATTGATCACTAAGCAAAGACTTCACATCCACTATGACTACAGAAGGGCACTATGCAGAACTGAATATCATTCCATATTGTTGTTTCATGGATTCACGTGGCAAAAAAAAAAAAAAAAAAAAAAAAATCACCTTTACAGTGGCCAGCTACTGATGTCCAGCCATTCTGTGTTAGCTGGGTCATTCTTCACTCTGTTGTCAGGGCCCTCCTTTTGAAATTTTTCTAGCATGATAGAACTTGACAAAGACTTCATTATGTTAGTATAACCTTTAGAACCCTGGGTCATTTCGACATTATGAAGAGACATTAATGGAGGGAAAAAAAGAAAAGCTCAGCATGTATCATTGGTTTATTGCTATAGTTAGGATTTTCTAGTACAATATTGAATAAAAATGGTGATAAAAGACATTCTTGCTTTACCCCCTAATTTTATTGGAAAGCTTGTAGTTTCTCCCTGTCACATAAAATGATTGTTGATAGTTTCAGATAGTTACTACTTAACATTTTATAGAAACTTCTATTTATTCCTGTTTTCTTGAGTTTTTAAAAGGAATGAGTGCTGTATTTTATCAACAGCTTTTTCTCCATCTATAGAAATAATCATGTTTTTTCCCCTTGGTTTTGTTATTGATATGATCAATTATACTGATAGTTTTCCTAATATTGAACCAGTCTTGCATTTCTGATATAAATCCCCCAGTCATATTTTGTGATCTTTCTGATATATTACTGTAATCGCTTTGCTAATATTTTATTTAAAATTTTAGCATCAATATTTATTAGGGAAATTAGTCTAATAGTTTTCTTCTTGTTTTTGTTCTTCCTGGTTTAGGTATTAGCACTCTATTTGTGTGGTAAGAATTTAGTAGATTCTCTCTTTACCATTTTTTCCAAATCATATATGTAGCATTGGAATTCATTGTTCTTCTCTTGTGAATCTATCAGGTCCTGAGGATTTTTTCTTAGGGAGTTTATTTATTACTTATACAATTTCTTTTTCTAAGACAGGGGGTTTTTTGCATTTTATTTCTTCTTTTGTTAATCTGGGAAAATTACATTTTTGTAAATATTAGGTTGTTGGATTTATTGGCATATAATTGGGCAAAATCGTTGGTATATTCACCTTCTCATTTTTTATACTGATAATTTGGTTTTCTTCTTTTTAATCAGATTAATTAATAGTTTATTTATTTTATTGGGGGTTTCCCCCCAAAAAAACCATCTCTTATTTTTATTTTTTAGTTCAATGGTTTTCTTAATTTCAATTTTATTCATCTTATCTTGGATTTCAGGATTTCCAATCTAGTGTTACTTGGAAAATTTTAATTTGTTCTTTTTTTCTAGGTTTATTTTTATGTTAGTTTTTTTTTTAGTTGTATGCTTAAGCCACCCCAAATGTTCATAAAGACTATTTTTGTCTGATGTGACAGAGCATTCTGAGTCTAATCAGATGCAACTGGACATAACATAACTCGATTCTAACAGTGATGTCATTTTAGTATTCTTCAAGAACGAAGAACAACCACCAACCAATCCAATTCATAGATCTGCTCTTTTTCTAATTAAATGAAGAAAGCATTTAGATAATATAAATTTTAGGCTGAATTCCAATACAGTTGTAATGGAAAGGTGAAACTACATTCAGAGAGAGAACTATGGAGATTGAATGTGGGTCAAAGCATAGTATTTTCACCTTTTTGTTGTTATTTTTGCTTGCTTGGGTTTTTTCCCCCCATAAACATAGCTTTTCCCCTTTAGAGCTGGTTTTTCTTATGTAGCATGACAAATGCTACATAAGAAATATGGAAATATGTTTTGAACAATTGCACATGTTTAACCTATATCAGATTTCTTGCTGTCTTGGGGGGGGGAGGGTTGGGAAAGGAAAGAAAAATCTGGAACACAAAGTTCTGCAAAGGTGAATTTTGAAAACTAGCTTTGCATGTATTTGGAAAAATAAAATGCTATTAAAAATTAAAATTAAAGAAAAGTTTTAGTCTGAGTACTGCTTTGGTTGCATTCCACAAATTTTGGTATATTGTCTCATTGTTGTCATTCTCTCTAATGAAATTATTTAACATTTCTATGATTTGTTGTTTGATATCCATTCTTTAGGATCAGATTATATAGTTTCCAATTATCCCTAATGCTTAGAGCAATAAATGCACCCTGGGATAGAATGATTCTTAATAACTGCTTATTGACTGATTGTTTGATCCATTCTAATTTTCTGGAAATTATTACTCATTATAAGGTGTTGTCCTAAACTTTTAAATCTTCTTCCAAGTCTTTTCTCCAATGCTTTCATTTCTTTCCCTTATTTGCTAGTCCTGTCATTTAATTTACAACATTATTTTTAACATTCTTAAACTCTTGCTTCCCAAGAATTTCAGATGACCTTGTGGCCAAACTCTTTATTATGATGAGCATTTTTCACTGATGATGTTGTTGCAACTCAGAGGTCAAGAAGACAAAATTTGCTCACCGACTCCTGCTCCAGGCTGATGGAATAAATAAAGGATTCCTGTCTTCTCCTTGGATTTTTTTGGTCCTCATTCTGTAAGATGTTCTTAGATCTTTTACAACATAAATATGTGATAGAGATGGACTATACTGCTTCTTTCCATTCCACCATTGGCTGGTCTCTCCAATACCTTTTCTCAGGACTGAAATGCCTTATATCTCCAACTTTGCTGGGTAAATTGTTACTAACTCTTTTGAGTCCACCTCCAAAGGATTCCTTCCTCGATGTTCTGAACTGATAACCTCCCTTTAAACTCGCAAAACACTTTGTTTTAAAATTCTTCAGTGGAATTTTTGTAAGATTGGCCACTACAGTTATCCATATTTATGCCTTCCATAAACCTAAGTTTCTCACTACTGTCTAATGAAGATAAAAGTAATATTCATAAATGTTTTGTTGACTGATTGTGACCTATCATTTGAATAGATTTTTCCTTTTTAATTGCCTATGAATCTCATCTTGCAGTATAATCCCTCAAGTAGCACACAGCTCCAGAGCTTTAAGTTATTTATGATTAAAAATCCCTCAAAGTTAGTTTTCCTCAGCTGCTAACAGGTACTCACCAATCACAACCATAAGTCATCTATTTATTTTTAGACTATCAGATGCAATTAAAAGATTGACAGGATCTCAAGAAAACACTACATTGCATAGATCCTGTACAAAGTGGAAGTCATTCCCCATTTCTCCCCTCCCATTCTGCGAAGTTCAGGGCATTCCATTGCCATCCAAACCCATTAAAGGCTTTTCTCTTTTGGCTAGAGACAGGGTTGGAATAGCAAGTTTAGCTCAGTGAAGGAAAAACTCCTGAGACTACTATGTGAGGGAAATGTAAGTGAAAAGGATAATTTATGTGGAAAGATGGTGAGTTTGATTTCAGAATTGCTGAATTTAAAGTACTACAAATGAGGGTAGGTAAATGTTACCTTCCAAAGAGAGAAGCAACTTAAGTTATGAAGAATGGAGCTAATGAATAGAGCCAATATAAATTTGAAAAATACTTGCATTTAAGTAGGCATGCTTTAACTTTTCCTAGCAAACTGCTGGTTTTACCTTTTCTATATGGCTAAAACATAATTACAAAATAATTATAGATTTTACAAATTACAGAAATTACAAATTTAAAAAATAGCTGAAATACTTTCTGGCTTCAGATAGTAATTTCCCTGAAAATATATAGCAACTTCCAACTCAAGAATTCTCAAAAATGAGATTGTATCTCAAACCAAGGTAAGTATATAATGTTATTTTATTTTAATAATGAAAAGCATACTTGATCTGTAAATAATGTATGTATTTGATATACAGATCATTTGAGATAAGGAAGCAAAACAGTTTTTTTTCTCTTAAATAATCTAAGTGTAGGTAAACTTTTCAATTAAACATAATGTTAAATGTTCTTAAATTTTCTATATACATATGATCTTTCCCACTTTGGACTAAGCTCTGTCATCAGGCCCCATCTTCTGCTTGCTAACTAGCTAAACCAGTCCACTCTTTGGATTTTTTGTCAACCTCCTTACCCCAACTTTCCAATATTCCAATTATAATGTAAGCTATTTGAGTGTAGGGTTGATCTTCTATTTGTATACTTAGCTCTTAGCATAATGCCTGGTACATAGTAAATACTTAAAATTTGAATGACCTCTCTCTGTGTCTCCAACTATGTATCTCTCTGCCTCTGTTTCTGTCTTTTTTTTTTTCCCATTTAAAAAGTAGCTGAAACACTTTTTGGCTTCAGATAGTAATTTACCTGAAAATATATAGTAACTTCCAACTCAAGAATTCTCAAAAATGAGATTGTATCTTAAACAAGGTAGGTCTTTCAGTCTCTGTCTTTCTCTTTCCTTTTTCTCTTTTCAAAAATTCCTCGAGATAGAAAGTTCAAGCATTATTAGTCTCCTTTCCAGATAAAGACACCAATGCTTAGATAAGTGTCATAAGCTTTCTTACTGTGTGAAAACATTGTCTGCTCATTCATGCTTTGTAACGCTGTCACTCTCAATTGAAAAATTACAACCTTTGAGGCATGTGGAAGGGGAAACATGAAAACATGATACCTAACCCCTCACCTTCAGCAGAATGATAAATCCTGGAAAAATGAGCACCGAAGGACAAAGTGACTTTCTTTTTCTCTTAACAGCTGGATTTTCTTGGACCAAATATAATCTCTTCCTAAAAATGGTGGAATGACTCCTTTTGCTATCTCCCCACCCTTCCCTGTACGCAAAACAAATGCCAAATTTGGCACAGAAGTTGAATGAAGTACATGCTATTTTGCCTCTAAGCCTTAGGAGGTACAAAGGAATTAACACTATAGAGTCTAGGAAAAGGAGATGGAATTTGGCTATAAGAGAAGCGGTAAGAAGGATGTCAGGAAGCAGACATGGAGGACTTCTACTCTCTTTAGGAGCTTCTGCCTTAGTGGCCAGAGCAGCAGATTGTAGATCTCTTTATTATTAGAGGTCTGCCAATATTGCCCTTCATTTTGTCTGGTCATATCAAGAGTCACAACTTTTGTAATTTTTCTTTATGTATCTCACTTCTTCTTTTTTCTGTGTCCCCTTTCCCCCTTCAATGCACCCAAGCTAAAACTTAACCTCTAATTCATTCTATGTGAATTAATGTTTATGTGTCTCTATCTTTAGAATTATTTCCTCATTACCTATTCTAATTCCTTTAATCTCTTTTTTCTTCTCTTATTGACAAAGCTAATATTTCTAATACAATACTGAATAATAATGGTGATAGTGGGCAACCTTGTTTCACCCCTGACCAAAACCTTCATGTTAAGAAAGTTAAACAAGTCTTCATATTTCTCCAGGCTACATTTATTCTACAGATATTCTCCACCATGCCCTGATTTGAATACTTTCCCCTTCCTCTTGGAAGCTCTGTTTTAGATATATATGTGTGTATGGATGGATGAATGTATATAAAATCACAGAATTCTACAAAAGAATTAAGGGTTGTAACATTTGACCAAGAATAGGTTATAAATAAAGTTTAATCCAAGTTCTTCCAGCTAAAATGTAAGGCCTTCCTCATATCATTATATCCTGGTAATTCATGGTAAGAGCTCAATAAATGTTTATTGATGGTTTTAAAGGTAAAAAGATGTAGACCATGTAAGGGACTTATAATAAAAATTTATATGTATCAAGTTAGATCTTGGACCTGGAAAAGAGAATTTATTCCAAAGTCACCATTTCCAAAATTACAAAAATGAAATCAGATCAATGAATTGACTGCTCCAAAGTCAGAAATGATGAGACCTGTATTTGAACCTTTGTCCTCTGACTTCAAAGGTAGAATTTCCAAATGATGTAATTTATAATCCTTCATATTAAGAAAATGGAAGAAAAGGTTAGATAGCAGTAAATGTTCATGGTATGTGAGGTTGGAAGAAGAAAAATGTGTTCCTGTGACTTTATAAAGTACGCTTCATAAGCATGACTGAATAATAGGACAAGGGCAAAGTTTTAAGTACTTATTTTTATATGTATAATGGCTGTAAGAAGCTATATAGAGTCACTGTTCAACTGCAGGAGATCAATTTAAAAGTTTTTTAACTAAAGTTTTTTTTTTTTTCTTCGTGGAACCCTGCCACATATAATATCACAGCAGAACTTAAATAAATTCAGAGACAAAAAGCTAGTGCATGTTCTAATAACAAAGAGAATAACATTCACGACTTAGACCAACTGAAGCCAGGAAATTCAGTTAAGGCTGACACTCCATCTTTAACTCACAGAGTGTAGAAAAAACTTTGAAGTTCTTAGCTTTGAAGGTTTGTATCACAATCACAATGCTATTTAAGCAAAATTCCTTTTTTGGCTTCCTTTTTTCTTTGCTTTTCTGGGGCATTAAAAAAGTCACAGAATCACAATTCATTTCATTTAATTCTCAGAAAGACTTATTCATCTTTATTCTTATCATCTCTGAATTATAATTATCATAGAACTTTATGCAAAATCCATTTTAAAATGCCCTAATGTTCATGTGCTGGGAACCTATATGCTTAATAATCACCTTTTCTTCCTCCCCGACTTCTCAAATATTCTTTTCTTTTCCTTTTTTTTTTTTAAAGAAGAAACTTTAAAAAGTTCCCTTTTTTTTAGCTTTTTATTTTCAAAATACATGTGTGTAAATAGCCTTCAACATTCATCCCTGCAAAACCCCATGTCCCAAACATGTTCTCTCTCCTTTCTCTCACCCCTTTCCTCTAGATAGTAAGTTATCCAATATAAATTAAACATGTGCGATTCTATACATATTTCCACAATTATCATGCTGGACAAGAAAAATCAGATCAAAAAGGGAAAAAAAAAAAACAAAAAGCAAAGCAAGCAAAAACAAATAAAGTAAAATACTGTGTTGTGATCCACATTCGAGTTCCCACAATCCTCTTTCTGGATGTAGATGGCTCTCTCCATCACAACTTCTCATATTTTTCAAAATTTGTATTTAAATAAGCAGAACAAAGTACATCAAGCATCAGTGCAGAACAGAACCAAGAAGTTCATACCAATAAATGTAAATTACCACATAATCATTTTCATCTAATACCAAAATATTTAGACAATTATATCAATAATTCAGAAAATTCATAGAAAAAAATGAACCAATGCACTTGTGTAATAATAAATTTTTAACTGATTAGATGTTTTTCTGAAGTTAAAATGGTCTAAAAGGAAGCTTATGAATGCCTATTAATGGCAACAACTCCCTGAAGGCAAGATCAACAGTTGTGAGAGCAATAACTAAGCATTTTAAAACTGAACAGCACAACAAATGAGAAATTAGTACTATAGGCTTATTGTATGTTTGAGCTGAAGTCAGGGGTCATCTAATCCAATGCCCTAATTTTATACATAAAGAAAATTTGCCAAAGACAGTGACAAAAAAAAGATAAGAATTCAAATTTCCTGATTTCCAGGAATGCTTTCTTTCCATTGAAACATGCTGATTTTTGTGGAGTTTACCCCATTAAGGTGTCAAAGTAAATGGAATGGCACCTGTAAGTGAGCAATCAGAATCTAAGTAATAGTCTAGCGGTATCTAGCACAAGAAAGTCTTATCTACTATAGCTTGGCCCATTCTTTCCAGTGGTATTCGAACAAAGCTATCCCTTCCAGGAATACTACCAATAGCATATCTACAATTAATAAACTCAGAAATTAGTAAAAATGTTTATGCCATGGAACAAACTCTTGAGTTTCACATGCCACAGGGAGACACTTATGTCCTTTAAAAAGGTAGCCACTGGGAGGAATAGGAGGAACTGAGGAAAGACTATTAGCAATATTTTGTTATGGAACTTCATTATGTTAGGGAAGTTTTGTTAATTTGTTAAAATGAGTGCATGAACTAACCATAGGCCCACAAAGCTAAATTATCCGAATTAAAAAAATAAATAAATAAATGAAGTACCAATGTGACCTAGTAAAGTATGTAATATGTTAAATTTTATTTGATTATCTGTATTTATTGATTATTAATATTCCCTTCTGAAAACTGTTTTGCTTTAAAAATAGGAATATAGAATAAATTTCAGTTTTTAGACCTCTGATTTTTTGTTTCAAAGCTATTAATTCTAAACACTAGACCTCAGAGTTTGAGCAAAATGCAGAGGTTATGGAAAACTATGTTATACTAGAATCAAGGGATACAAAAGAAAAAGAAGACTTAAAAACAAATAGTCGGCTAAAATAAAATGGTGTTTGAAAATGGGATTTAGATTTCCAAAATGGGTTCTTGACCAAGGATAGCATGAACCTAGGAACTCTAGTAAGAATGTATTTACTAAAGTTTTGAAAAGCTAATCAAAGAGGCCTTAAGCTACTTACAATGACAAAGGGAAGGAGAAAAATTTACATATCTACTAGAAATGATAGAGAAGACCTAAACTGAAGGAATAGCATCAGTTGAAAAGCTCACAAGTTCATACAAGACAAAATCCAAGAAAGAATTCTCCAGTTTAAAATTAAACTAATGACAGTCACAATTAAGCAGGTTTGTTTCTTAAAAGATGAATGCCTTCTGATAAAAAAAAAAAAAAAAAAGGAAAAAAGAATTCTTTTAAAAACATCAATCTAAGCATTAAATTTTGTCCATGAGGGAAGCCTTTTTTTTTTTTTTTTTGCATTTGCACCCCTCATCTTATATTTCATTTAGATATCTTTGCTGAGTATCAAGTAAGTACTTACAAAAGTTTTGTTTCATTAATGACCAGACAGAAGACATCACCTGATATAATAATGTCATTACTATATAGTATCATGCTGTTTAAAAGTATTCTCCTTGGAAGAGATAAGATCAAATGAGAAGCAGAAAGCCAAGATACATTGATGTTAATCTTACAGAAAATGACCATAAGGATCTCACTGTCCAGGAAAATTACCAAGTAACAATAATTAATTGAATACATGCCATATGTTCAGAACTATGTTATGAAGGGGAGAGGAGGAGACAAAAGGAAAAAAAAAAAAAAAAAAAAAAACATAGTTCATTCCCTTTAGGACACTACAGCTTAGCTGGAAACCCAAGACATAAATCCATACATAAAGCAATTGCAAACAATAGAGTAATTAATGATGATCCAGTAAAATGTGAGTTTCTTTTTTTTTTTTTAAAGGAACTCAACAAATTTTTATTTGTTTACATTCCTATAGATGAGAATGATACTTCTAACTTATTAGAACTTTCTCATTATTATGGCAATTAGGAGCATATATAGATATAGGGCACAGGTGACTTAAACATGAAGCGAAAAATATCTTTTTTTTTTAATTATGAAATTAAGGCGTGAGAAAGGATTGTACTGGGAGAAAGCAAAGGGATAAGTGGAATGGTGCAAATTATCTGCCATAAAAAGAGGCAAGAAAAACTCTTACATATGAATACATATAGTGGATTTAACAAATGTGAGCTTATAGTCAGGGACTAATTTCTTTTTGTCTTTGTCCATATAGAATAGTGCCTGCCATACATTAAGTGATTAATAAATACTTGTTGAGTTGAAATGAGTCTTGGATTTTTAGAATGAATTAGCTGATATTATTTTGATGCATTATGGGGATAACTTATGATATGAAGATTGGAAATTTTAAAATAGAAATTATTCTTTTATATTTTATACCAAATAAAGTTGCTCAAACATTCTTGTGAGAAACTTTTTGATGGAGTAATTTGTAAAATTTAACAAAAAAATAGACAAATTTTCTCATCTTAAAGAAGATTAAATGCATGAACCTCCTTAACCAGTACACAACAAAATTATTTCACAACCAAAAGTCTGGCAATGTTTTCTTGTATAGTTTTAAAAGAAGCCCAAACACTAAATAAAAAACTAAAGTCTTCCTCTCTCCTTATTCCAAACAGTCTTTTCTTTATATTCAGCCTGAATCACTCCAGCAGAGCTCTGTCTCTTTGCTGGCCCCACTGCTGGCTCAGGTGTTAAGGGACTTGGGCTTCACGCATGGATGCCCAGTGCAGATTCAATCCCCTGGGGAGAAGGTCAGTGAAAGCTAAGCAGGAGGAAAACCTGTCTGTAACAGATTAGATTACATTTGTACACAATGGCATTTCCCTCCTTAATTTCCACCCATATGTACCACTGACAGTAAGCCAAATTTAAGAGGATAAAAAAAGAAAAATCCACCTAATTCCAATCTAGACAAATGTGACTTGTGAAGTTCAAGAAGGAAACCTTACAACAATTTCTGAAAAGGCTCATGTTAAAAAGACATATACATATATGCTCATTTATATTCTAGCTGTATATTAATATCAGAATAATTAAAAGGATAGGTATATGTTGTCTTTATATTTTATATGCTCAGATATGTAAGCATATAGATATGAACTCTTTCTTGAACATAAACACATGGCTATACAAACATAACTTATTTCTGGGAGAGAAGAATTCTAATTGGTCAAAACTAGTCATAAAATTTTAACCATGTTTCTGAAAAACAGCAGTGCCAAAGGGTAATGCATCGCTAATGGTTTCCAGTGGAATAAATAGCTACTTTGACGTCAAAACTTTGTTACACTCCAATAACTGGCTCACTTGGGGCTTCAGGTACAGCAAGTTACATGTCAGTTTTAAATAAAGTTATAAAAATAGAATGCCTGGCAAATCATATTGTCGCTATGCAACCTGATACGATATGATTTATATCCAATAAAATGTTAACAAAGGTGATAGATGATACCAAAATAGTATCTGGTGGCTTAAGGATGTTCCAGCTTCTTAGATTTTAGATAGAAAAATAAAATATTTTATTTTATTCCAACTCTCTCCTAAAAAAATACAAATGAGTTATATATTGTTATAAGGACTATCAATTCAAAAGTATTTGAGAATATTTACATATTCTCAAAATCCCCTTATGGTCTACAACAGTGTACTAACTAGCCATAAAGAATGATAAAAGAGGAAGTATTCTTCATAAAGATGGTTCAAGCAGTTAAAGTAGTAATTCTTTACAGAGAGGAAAAAATAATTAACAGACTGCCTTACAACCAAAGTTCAACAAATTTCATTTACCTTCTTATTCTTGAACTAGATGAAAAAAAGAAATTGAATATTTATTCCAAACATACATCCAAAAGTAGTACTCTCATTAAGCAATAACTATTCTATAACATTTTACTTAAAAGGATACACAATTGAGAAAATGGAATGCTTGAACAATTCTCAAGCAAAATATGTAATTTTAAGGATACTTTTATATCAGTGCCTTGTTACAGAATAGGGATGAATGGGGAAGGGGAATCATTTAGTGTATTGATTTGCTCAATATGGATACCTACATTGATTATGTAGTAAATGCAAATCAGGGAAGAAGGAAAGGGAATAAGCAAAGGCCTGTTTCCACAGGCAGATTAGGTCAAGCCTCTAGAGAATTTACAAAAAAAGATGAGAAGGCATGGGAGTTGTGATTTGGTTTAGTAGAGAGTGGACCCACAATAATGAAATCATCAGCCTGTGGAAGTTTATGAGATACAGAATTTTTGAGGCTGGAAGGAACCCAGAAGGCACTTTACCATGACCTTACATGTGTGTATATATACACATATATAACATATATACATATATAAATTATATATGCATATGTATACATCACAACTTACCCATACTTTTTTATTCTATAAAACATTTATTCAAGTCTACTCATAAACTTTTCTATACAGGCTGTACTCAGTATACCTTAGAATTAGGCTTTTAAAACTTCTGTGACACCAGCAAGTATAACACTATACTTGCATATAGAGCAAAGATGGGTTTGGATTTTTATATGAATATAAAATACAAACATATTCAACTAAATTGAATTAAAATTTTTGAAGGAAAAGATGATGATTTTTGCAGAAAATTTTTAGAGAACATTCCATCTATCCATTTGCTTGGACAAATAAGAAATAAGTCCAATCGCATAATTTTACACAAGTGGGACATGACTCCAATACTGACATGCTTCCTAGATTCTAGAGTAACAGAAGATATTTAGAAAGGGAAGGAATAGAGAGAAAGACAAAATGAGTACTCAAAGTTGTTTGGTTTGGCTTGTTTTTTATTTGCTCTAGTTTTGTCCTGCTTATTAAACTTTCACCAATTCTCCACCTTGACCCTAGAACACATGTTGCTCTGTGAGGACACACTGGCACATAATATGTTTTGCTGCTGTTTGGTGGAAGGTACTTGGGTGTCCTTGAGTAGGAGTACCCTCCTTAGGAAAGGCAAAAGAGATGGAATGATCTTTTATATAAATCCCACTAGGTGCCAGGCACAGTGCTGAATACTTTTATCTTATTTCTTTTCCTGCAAGGGAAGGAAGCTTAATGCCAGATTATCTTCTAGGGCTGGGATTCTTCCCTGAAAGTCTGTCAACTTAAAAAAAATTCTGATAAATATTTAGATGTAACTGCTTTTCTTTAAAATCTGATGTTTTTTATTTTATGCACTTGATTGATTCTAAGAAGGGGTCGACAAGCTTTGTCAGACTGCTGCCCAAGGGGCCTATGGCACACACAAGGTTAAGAACCTCTCATCTAGGGGTATGCATCCTAAAGCTTGGAAGCAACATGGTTCGAGGAAAAAAGATATTGGAGTTAGAGGCTAAAGACCTGGCTCTGAACAACACTTTCACCACATATTAAAAAGAATCATACCAATAAGTGTGATCTTTGATATCGTTGTTAAAACAAGCAAGATGATTTGATATTTGCATTACATAATTTCACAAATTTATTGTGATGATGAAATGAGATAAAAATTGTTAAAAAAAAAAAAAGAAAGAAAAAGAAGGAAAAAAAAAGCTTTGAATGTCCTATGCAGACATGAGCTACTGTTATTATTATTATTATTAATATTTTGTTCTCCAGACTGCTAGAGGGTGTAAGGGTCACCTCTGTTCATCTGTGGATATGAAAAGTCCTCACCAAAATCAGTGGGGAAAATGGGGAGTTTTTTTATGAGATGCTAATGAAGTTTCTCACAGAAGAGTTAATTTGGGCTTGAAAAGAAATGTATTAATATTATGTACTATACATTAAGTATAATAAACAACTATAAAAAGTCAATCATATAAAAATCAGTAGAAAGGATAAAGTTTGAAACATTGTCTTTAAAAAGGTCTTCTTTAAAGAGTTTACTGACATTCTACCAAGTCCTCCATCATCTAGCCACCACTTAGTGTTTTGGTTATAGATACTTGAGTTCTAGGAAAAACCATGAGCAAAATCCCCACTCCAAACTCCCTCAAGGCAATGAGCTCCTCAGGTTTTCTGTGAGCACTACCAATGGTACCAAATGGTAACTGTGGTACCAAAATATGTGAACTACCACCTAGACAATCACTGGGATTGCTGTAGCTATGGGTTAGTCTTGCTCAAGAACAAGAACATGATTTCTAACCTACACCATTTTCCTTAAGAAATTTTTTTTTCAAACTCATTCTGAATGAAATTGCTTTTGCCCTTATTGTAGTATGACCTCACATTCTTGTAAAATCTTGGACTCACCAAACAAAATAAGGGAAACCCTCCTAACCATTACTGTGATCCAGAAATCGAATGGGCTGCCTCCAACACTGGAGGTCTTCAAGCAAATTTTGGATGCTGTAAGTGGGAACTAAGCTTTAGATAAAAGCAAGAGAACATCACCTCTGAGATGCTTAAAAGTTTTATGATCATAAAATGCAAATACATTGATAGTTCTTTCAAACTTACTTTTTCTCTAGTCACAATTGAAAATTTCTAATACAGACTGTCATCTTAAGTAGTATGAGAAATATTTAAAGCTTTTTTCTAAATGTTTAGAGCTATCAGAATTCTGTGCATCTACTCAATATGACTGTCCCCTTCAGAATTTAGCAAAATGTGAACATTTTATTTTGAAAAGCCCTAAAATAAACTAAGGCATTTGCCACTTTAGTCCTCTCTCTGCTTGCCACTGACTCTCTGGAGTTTTCTACCCCATTTCAGCTGCCTTCTAATCCTAGAACATCCTTTTACCTCCTGGATCCCCCCTCCCTGATTGATGAGCTCCTCTGGAAGTGACCAGTCTAGCAAGTCCACTCCTTTGTTCCTTTCTTGACTTCTCTCCCATAGTTCCCTCCTGGTACTTCTCCCTCTATCTTTGGGCCCAGAATGCTTCCGTTTGCTTTTGTAGTCTTTAGCATTGTACCTACCATATGATAAATATACCCAAAATGCTCATTTAAAAAAGTTCTTTTTGTCAAGAAGCTCACAGTCTATAAGAGAACAAGATGTGCACAAACATAACATTACTACAAGATATATACAAAATAACTTCAAGAATCTGGGAGGAAAAGAACAGCTGGAAAGATAAGAAAACGTCTCCTCTAGGATGTAGTCCTTCTCTAAGGTGGAGAGGAGGAAGGCACAAATTTCCATAGCCTCTACAAAGGCATGGAAAGTGGAAATGAAATGTTGCATATGGAGAAAAACCTTTAATATATTTTCTTTTAAATAATATGTGAAGATGTAATATAAATATTCCCCCAAGGCACTTGAACCTGTTTTCCTCATGAATAAAAAGTATATCATACTTGCAAAATCTATTATAAGTGCTATATAAATAGGTATGGTCATGGTTAATATTAAACATACATATTGAAGAAAATTATGTGAGAGGTGACATAATTTTAAATCACCCAGGAATCAATTTAAGATATTTCTAAGAGGAAAAAAAATCATATGCAGTATTATCTGCACCAAAATAAAGCAACTGAGAGGAATACTTAAAACCAGGGATCAACAGAACATGGCTCACACTAGCTGTTTCTGTGTGGTCTATGAACTAAGAATGGTTTTAACATTTTTAACTAAAGCTTTATTGTCAGTACAAAAAAAAATAAATAAAAAGGCATTCCCCATCTACAGGTGTACCTGATGTAAATATAATAAAACTTTATTTTAAAATGCAAAAACCATTCTTAGCTCATCGTCCACACAAAAACAGCTGGTGCAGGTCAAAACAACTTTAGTTTGCTTATTTCTGTTCTAAACTATTGACCTATATATACAATTTCTCATTTCTCTAAAATTTATCAGCCTTATTTAGATGCCCAGATAAAATGTATACTTGATTAAAATATAGGCAGGAAAGAAAATGGCTTATATCCCTAATTTTCTATAACAGACCATATATTTATAGTTTTATAGCAGACTGAATGGCACACAAGATTTTTCTGTGAATTGTGGATTACAAAAAAGTATTTGACTGAGTAGGGTAAAACTTGTGCTCAATGTAGTATTTCCCCACAAAGTGTATTCCAAACATATTTTAAGATAAGAAAAGATATTCCTTTAAAGATACAACTAGAGACATATTTGCTGAAGAATCTTTGGAGTATGACCATCAAAGTTAGGCATAAAAAGCATATTTTGCCAGTTAATTAAAAAAATGCACTAAATCCAAATAGAAAAAAGTTTTCTTATAAAGTTCTTCAGGTGTGTCTTATTTGATTGAACCAACTCTGGAACACTATCGAGTTGTCACGCAAACTTGAAGGAAATCAGCCCAATGTACTAATGTATTGACAGCACCTAGACTGAGAATGCCTATTGTCCAGCCGATCCCACATAGTTGGATGGGCAGCCCAGTGATCAGACTCCCTCTAGCTTAGACAAGACAGTCAATAAACACTTCGGAAGGGCTTCCTAAAAGAAACACAGGACAATCAGGAAAGAGTGTCCTGTGGGAGCAAGAGCATGGAGGCCAGTGTTCCCAGATCATAGAATATGGGAGGGGGGGCGGGAAAGGGGAAAGAAAAGTCTAAGAAAACTGAAGAGGTAAGAAGGGGCCCGGCTGTACAAAGCTTTCAATGCCCAATAGAGAATTTTACACTTGATTCCAGAAGTAATACGGGACCACTGGAGACAAGATCAGATCTGGACTTTAAGAAAAGAACTGTAGCAGCTAGCTGAATGAATGATAGATGGAAGATTGAAATAAACATTTCCAAGGCCTATTCTTATGTGTTGGGTACTCTGCTAAACACAATTTACAAAAATTATTTCATTTAATTTTTGTAACAACTCTTTAAGCTAAGTACTACTATTATTCCCATTGTACAGAAGAGGAAGCTGTCCAGGGTCACAGAGTTAGTATCTGAATCAATGTCTTCCTGGCTCCAGTGCTGTCCAGCACACTACCAGATGCCTTCCATAATTTAAGTGAAGTCACAAATCTCTTGGAAAACCATTGAAATGGCCCAGGGGGGAGATGATGAGAGCTTGATAAGGGTGGTGGCAATAAGTGGAGAGAAGACAAGCGCACAGGAAATACTGTGGACACAGAAATGATATTACCTGGCAGAAGACTGTGTATATGAAGTGTGGGCACATGAATGCTAACCTAGCCCAGAAGAGAACTGGACTCTCTGAGGTACCATTTTGGAAACTTAGTAGTATGTTTGGTCATCCCAAGCTGCTGCCTGTCCTTAAAGCCAATTTAAAACAAACGAACATGTAAAAAACATATAATAACATGGGTTTGAATCATGGCACACCATAAGCTCAGAGAAATCAAAATTTCAGATGGCAGGAGGAGAGTGGAAAGATACAACAGAGAAAATGTAAGGCTAACATTGAGTGCTACATCTGAAAGGGGGAAGGCCATCCTATCTGGAAGACAGATTCAATTTACTCTTTTCTTTGTAACTGCAGAGTACAGAGTTGGTGCCAATGGATAGGAGATATAAAGAGACAATTTCAAATCTGATATTAATTAAGAACTTTCTAATAATAAAGTATTTTCCCTTATATGGTAGTAAGATCTCTGATGCTGAAATCATTCAAATTAAACTTTAATGATAATTTAGAAAAGGATATTATAAATGAAATTTTCTTGTACTATGTTAAAGGCTGGATTAAATAAGGTTATGATTCTGCTTGTATCCTTCCCAGTGAAATGTGGGTGGATGGGGGTGTGAAGTATCTACTTCAAGTAGGCAAATCAAAACATTATTAATAATGTCATTCTATATGGAACATTAAGTTCAGTGTTCCTTCTTATGGAGCCAGATTTTCTCAATGCTCAAACAACTTTTTGAGAACAAAGTAAGTATCTTCATAAATTGCAACAATCCCAACATTAAATTATTACTTTAGTAAAAAAGAAAAAAATAAGACCTTACATATTTGTATAGGACTTTCACTCTTCAAAAAAGCTTAATATTTATTAATAAATGTCTGCTGAAATGTCTATTTAATCTTATTTTAAGTTGGTCATCCATGACCCAGAAAAGTAGATGAATTATTCAAAATGCTTAGCAAACTAGCAGAGAATAGTTTAAGCACTAAGAAAATCTGGCTCACTGGACCTTAGGTGTACACAAGTTATATACAAAATGTCCAGAAGTTTTGCTCTATAGGATAAGATTCCTCCTTATTTAGTGCTCCAACATCTGCTTTTTACTGTGTCCCAAATTGTAAACTAGATGATGTAAATAAAATATTTTATAAACTTCAGAGCTGTACATAAATAACAATTAATAATAATAATAAATTAATTTTAAAAATACCTCCAAGTGTATTAAAGAGATACAGATGAATAGATACTAAATGTCATGATGGATCTATTTAGATAACTGATCAAATTGGAAATTTTATTATTATTACTCTTATTGGTAGTTGATAACTGGAAACTTTAAACACCAACATGCCAAAATGCCCAAATCTCAAGGCTTAGGAGAAGGAAGAGAAAAAGAAGAGAGAACAAATGTTATTTCTATTTTTGTTTTCTTTAAGGCAAAAAGATGAAATGAAAAAGAACACATCAAAATAGCTGAAGTGGCAGATTGCAGAGGGTGCTGGAAGCTCAAATATGGTACCGATGAGAAAGGAAGAAAAATCATTGAAAGTCTAAAGACCCATGAACAAGGAGAAGATTGAAACCCAACAGCAAAGTGGTATGGGGCCATTTAGTGAAAGGGCCCTACAAACCTCAATAGTTCTCCACACATTAACCATCTAAAAAAGGGAAGGAGGAGAACTTGAGGGTTTTAGTGTACTACATGCTCAATATGAGTCTAATTTTAACTTTTGACAGACAAAATCGTTAATATAGTCTTAGGGTATATTGACAGAAAAGAGTCTGATAGAACTTGATTAATAGAAAAGAATCATGTTTAGTCTAAGGCAGCACAAGTGGTAGCTAATTTATCACTTCTTGGGGATGCTCTAGATGACCTAGGGAGTGTGTTCAAATTTTGGAACATATAGAATCATTCTATGATTTTGTGACTTATCTATAATAGTTATTTAACACCTAATTATTACTACCTCTTATTAATAGGAGGGCTAATCTTCATTTATATCTTAAAAAATATAATAGAGGTCAAAGAATGGGAGATTAATCTGAAAAAGGGAATGCTGTTACATAATTCATTAATTCTATAAAAATAATATTCTATAAAAATAATACACCAAAACACTCAAGTTCTCCCCCTTTCTTTTTTTTAAAACATGAATTGATTTCCAGTCATATTTTTCAATCCTAGAATTATTCAGATTTTACCTGATATATATCCCTGTTAAAACATCATCCATAGAGCTTTATACCACTGCTCCAATCTATCCAGAATTATATTTACATGTATTTCCCAAATTACTTAAAAACAACAAGTTTGATAGACATGCCAACTATGCATTCATCAAAGTAATAACTGTTGTACTCCCAAATGCTCCATCTCTTATTCATGGAAAGGATAAGTAAATGATACAGTGGATAGACCAGAGGGCCTGGAATCTGGAAGACCTGAGTACCCTTAGACACTGCTATATGACCCTGGGAAAGTCATTTAATCCTGTTTGCCTCAGTTTTTTCATCTGTGAAGTGAAATGGCAAATCCCTCCAGTATCTCTGTCAACAAAATCTTGAATGGGGTCATGTAGAGACCACTAAACAACAACAAGCTCCCTAACCAGGGACCATTTTCGTTTTCACATCCAGCATAGTGTCCCAGCACATAGCAAGTGTTTTATAAATGCTTGTAGAGCAGAAATATAAAGAAATAAAGAGTTTTGAAAAGAACTTCAAACTAACAACCACAGTATGAAAGTTTGTTCCAAATCATAAAAGAAATGAACATCGAAAATACTCATCCAAAATGAGGTTTCAGTTCAACCTCCCCCTCAACAGTCCTTTAAAAAATTGAAATAATTGTGTGTAAGGGACTGTGGGAAGATCCTAGACCAATTGTTGTAAATGCTTCTTCCTGCTAAAAGTAGAGCAAGTAATCAATTCTTGTCTTATTAGGCACTAATTTCATCTGGAAGAAGGGCACGTTTAGCATAAACATTTTTTTGTGGTAGCAAAAACTCAAAAATGACAAATTGGATGGCCTGTCAATGGGAGAGCGGCTGGCTGAATAAGCCCGCATATGCATGAAATCTATTACTGTGCAATAAGAAAGGAAAAACATAAAAAATTCAGAGAAATATGGAAATGTTTGAATAGAGTAAATCAATATGAACAATAAGAAGAAAATATATAACGATAATAATGTAAGCAAAAATCAGGCTACAAGGTAACTGAACTTTGAACTTGAAATGACTCATCTGAGGGCTAATAATGTAGAACTTATAATGAAATAATTTTCTCTCCTCTTTGTATAAAAATGAGGTACCACAGAGGCAAAACTTACCATATGGTATCATAGAAATTTATTTGGTTAGTTGGATTAACAGTTTTTTGCTGTTGAGGGGTCAGAGGAAATGATTGTGGTACAGAAACAAAATTAAACTATAAAACTTAAAAAACATAGGGACAGGGAATAGATGTGTGATTTCATTTGTACAAGGTACTCTCAGATGAGGAAACTATTCTACCATGCAGTTTGGTAACCTCTTTGCCACTTAATAGTTTTAGAGAAGGTCAGAGGTTAATCAGGGTCACAGATTTCTATATGTTCTGAGGCAAGTGTTGAACTCAGATCTTTTTGGCATTGAGGTCAATGCTTTCCCTACTATGTGTATTATTTAAAAGAAGTCTTAAAAGAAAGAACAAAAAAGAAAGAAGTCTCTAAATGTCAAAGTCATTTCATGGGTTTATCCTGGCTTCGTAACAGCCTTGTGATCAGACAAAAATTCATCCAACCCCTGGGCGGGCAGGACCATGTCTTACCACTCCCCCCCAAGCCATGTGAGCCTCCTCCAGATGACCTGAGTGTGCTCCACGTGCTCATTACCATGGACTTCCACATTTGACGTACAATGCCCCTGCTGCCTCTTCTAATTTGTTCTCTCTGAACAAGGTGTACTCTTCTATTGACATATTGCAGCCATGAGCCACGTCACACCAAGACTCAGTGATAATTAGGAAGCCATATGCACTTCCTCATGTTAAGATCTAGTTTGTTTACTTCTCCACATTCTGTTCACTGATACAGAGAACTGTGCCTATAGTTAGTGCTTCTGCTTCTACTTCTTCCTTGTCACAGTCTACTATGATTACAGATTACTTACTAACTCTACTGCTATGTTTCTTTCTAGTTTACTCCTACTATTCTCTGTAAGGGTCTCCATTACCAAGGAGAATCTGGTTAGGATCTTCTTCCTCCTCTTCCATTCGGTTTGAAATCTTCAGAAGCAGCCCATTCAGTCTCTAAGCACATACATTTTTCCTAGACCTCATTAAATGTATTTTCTCCTGGCCCAAAGCCCCTCATTCTTCCATCTTAAGCCAAGGTTCTTGAAAAACAGTTACTGTTCTGTTCTACAATCTCTAAATATTTTCAGTCAGCAATTCACTTCCCAAATATGACTTTCCCTTTTAAGGTTCCTACTTTCCACAGAGAGTAGAAATAAAAACTATACTCTCAAAAGCTCCAAGTTCCTTCTGTTGTCTTTCTTATGTCTAAATAATCTTGCCAACTCCCTATTAGAAGTAGTGTTATAGAAGAAACCTAAGTCCTCTTCAGTAGTTCAGAAGGTTCCATAAACAAGTTGAGGTATTAGCTGGGCGTTAAAAAATGGTTAAAAGTTAGTTAAGTAAAAGGGAATGAGAGGCCAACTTAGAGAGACTAAATATAAAGGGAAAGTTGCCACAGAAAGTAGATTGTTGTTAATTTATGCATGCTATCAGCTAGTCACTGCATGTTGTTTATACTGACTTGAAAGATGGTAGAGAATAATTAGTTTAATCAGTACTAGACTTATAGTCAGGAGAGATCTGGGCTTAAATTTCACCATTTTCTTCTTCATTTTTTTTTAACTTACTAGATCAATTACAAACTAGAAATAAATACAACAGTTATTATGAAAATTAAAAAAAAGATAAGGCATATAATATTCTGGAAATTTTATCATTATTAACTTAGGAAACAATGATCTTTTTTGTCGAATAATGTTGATATGTCTTCTGTCCTCAGTTTCTGATTGTTTTTTCAAAACAAAAAAGTGACAGAATCCTTGAATCCACATAAAACACAAATTTAAAACATTTAACATATATTTAATTCAAAGACAATATGGAGAAAACACATTTCAAATCTTCAAAGTACTTTATAAATGAGAGGTATTACTATTATATTTATGATTTTTTAAATAAAGTTTTCTTTTACATTTAAAATACTAAATATGACCATTTGATAAGCAAAAAAAATTATATATAATACATTTTAATGCTCAAAGCAAAAAAAGATCCTTTGCATCTGTAAGGGTACTTTAAAAACACGTATCATATGTATTCATCTTATTTTTTTCTCCAATTCCATTGTTATGTCATTACACCTATTAAAAAAAAGTTACTATTTTTAAATCAGCTGGCTTTAAATTTTCATACATTTTACTTCTTTTGTTAGGTGACAACAGTAATATCCCGGTGCTTGGTGGACATATTCTGTATGGGATAGTGATACTGGTGATGGGAAAGAAGAAGTGTAGTTTTGTAAAAATAAAGGCAGGCTGATATAATGAAAAGAGCAAGAGAGTTGGATTCAGGAAATAAGGGTTTAAACTCTAGGTCTGTATGACCTTGAATGAATAACCACATTTCTCTAGGATATTTCCAATGCCTAGCTCACAAGGTTATCATCAGAATCAAAAGAAATCATTCAACCAGTAAACTTTGAAGCAACCAATAAACTTTAAAGATAATGTTTTTAAAAGTCTCTGTAAACAATGATGATGTAAATGTTAGTTATCATTTCTCTTTGAAAGACTTTGCAACCATACACACACTTTCCAATTCCCTTTTATGATCCTTCTTATGAGGGAAGAGACTACCTTTCTTTTTGCTTATATTTGTGGCCTTATTACTTGGTACCATACCTGGTACATAGGACACAATAAAAATGCTTCTTACCTATCTATCAACTTACCTTATCTAGCCCATAATGCCAAAAAGGGGGTCTTGGTAGCTTGGAGGTATAACACTGAAATGCAAACCCATTCCAAAATATAAAATCTGGAGTATGGGCCTATAAACAAATTTTATGGATCTCTGTGAATCAATTTACCTAAGTGTAGAGAAGCTCATCCTTGAAAGACCAGTCAGAAAGTAAAGTTATATTTTCAACTATATGAAATCATGGACATATTTACTAAGTCACAGCAGGGTTGTGATCTGTACTGATAAAAGGTATAACCAGAGCCATGAGTATTTTGATTATTTGTGCTGATAAATTTTCAGAGAATGTAGTGTTCTTTTTTTCTATAAATATAATGGTTTTCTGGGAGCAGGTTTCTTGGGGAGGTTCTGGAGGCAGCCTTAGTTTCAGTTCAATATAATAATCACCTCAAATGCAGCCAGCTGTTAAAAGTTCACTCCTTTATTGTCTCCTTCAAAATAGTCTGATTAGCTTTCTTAGAGGTCTCTCTACTTGGTTCCAAGAGCTCTTGCAACTTGTCCTTTGCCTCTGCCAGCTTCAGCCTCCAGCTCTCTCTGAATCTTGGTTCTCAATCTCCCGATTGAATTCTGGCTCTGTCAATCTTCCTAACTGAACTTACTTCTCCACTGACTCATTTCTGACTGAGGCTCTAAGAGCTTCTTATAAATGATCTCTTAAAAGTATGAACCCAAAGGTTGACTCCTCCTCAGAGGGTGGGATTATGGGAGGTGTAACTTTGTGAATCTCCAGGACTTGTGAACTTTAATGTGTGAGCTAATGTGTGAACTCTCAAAGGTGTAAAATTAAATACTGTTTCTATCAATTCCAGTGAGTTAACACTTTGTAAAGATTCTAACAAGAGAAGAATAAATAGGTGTTAGTGATTTATTAGTAAGAAAAAGGGAAAAATGGGCAAAATATAAGCTCCTTGAGGTCAAGGTCTGGTTCACTGTTTTATTTTCATCTTTATAACCTCAGAGTAGCCTACCTTACATACACAATAGGTACTTAAACATTTGTTGTAGTGAAGTCAAGATGAAGGAGTCTAAGGTTTCACTTCTTGTTTCAAGCTCTGGTGATAAATAACAGATAGACTGAGTACTCATTGAATTCTTAGTGTATTACCAAGTATAGCAAGAGCTGGGGATACAGATAAAACTAAGAAAAACAGTCCCTTCTCTCATGGAGTTTATATTCTATTAGGAGAAGACACACATAAAGGGGAGCTGGAAAAGTGGGGTGGCACATTGTAAAAAGAGTCAGGAAGTGGTTCTTGACACATTATGGTGAAAGATTCCCTATCAGAGCAAGGTCACAGGAAGGGGTAGAAAAGGAAAATGGCCAAAGTGTAGGTAACACAATGAAGAGATGACTAGAAGTATGGCCAAAAATGATACTATTGACCAAAATCTAAGAAATTTTTAAGAGAAGCTGCTTCAGAGGAAAAGAAGTCAAAGAGAAAAAGAAATGGATCTTTGACACATTGATCTTCAAGGATTAATGGGTCATCCAAGTGTCTTATAAAACACTTTAGAAAGAAGTTCATCACTAATGCTGAGTGAAGTGAGCAAAACCAGAAAAACATTGTACACAGTAACAGCAATATTATGTGATGATCAATTATGATTGACTTAGCTCTTCTTAGCAACACAATGACCTAAGACAATTCCATAAGATCATGATGGAAAATGCTATTAACACCCAAAGAAAGAACTACTTTCATTTTCTTTTCTTTTTTTTTTTCTTTCTAAAGGTTTTTCTCTTTTGTTATGATTCTTCTTTCACAACATGACTAATGTGGAAATGTTTAATATAATTGTACATGCATAAGCTATATCAAACTGCTTGTCATCTTAGGGAAATGGGAGGGATGAAGGGAAGGAGAAAAAAATAGAAATCAAAATCTTATAAAAATAAATGTTGAAAATTATCTTTACATGTAATTGGAAAAAAAATAAAGTGCTATTGAGTAAGGAGAAAAAAAAGTGGATCATAGATCAATAAATTAAGTTGGGTAAAACTTTCAGTTACTTCTAAATCAGGGTGAAATTCTCCAACCATGTTGGATTACTCATGTGTAGGGATTATGTTTGAAAGGCTATGATAGATTTGTCTATTTATAAAATGATTATCCAAAATTAAGTGAGACTAACCATGCTCAAAGTCTCAAATGTGGTTTTATAAAATGAAGCTCAACAACTAACATGGCATCCCTATTCTGGCTCCAGTGTTTTCCACTTAATTTTCTTCACTATCAGTTCTTTCACAGGTTCCCTTTGGTTATTTTCCTGGTCGATTTCAAACCCTTGGGAGACTTGTTAGCAAATGATTTGGAAATAAAAAGTGACGCAAAAAGCTGTATAAAGCCATATTAATCGTTAACTCAGTCTACCTTCAAGCCACCTGCTGTACCTCTAAAAGTTGATTATGGGGCAAAAGACGTCAGAAGGCCAATAAGAAGAAAAAGTGTGTTTAGTTCCGGATAGCAGCATGATGCATTATTTCAGGAAGCTCTTTTTAAATTGCCACTGAAGTTTAAAATGTGCCCTGATTCTGACCTTATGGCTTGATATGTGCGTCAAACTATAACAACTACTAATAGACTGACAACAGTTAAATGTAGAAAAAAACAATCCACCCACCATCCAAACATATATAGCAGTGAACTCCTTATTTTGAAAAGTCAATCATTTAGCAGAAAGCAGCTCAGAAGACTTAGAAAACTAGTATCTGGTAACTGGCTTATAAAATATTTATTTTTAACCAGTTATGAAAACAGAAAAATATCCAGGTAGACTCACTGCATAACATTACTTCTACTGATAATTAAGTTCAAGTATGATATGATTCAATTTCATATATAAATAAGTCTTAAACACATGTAGAATGGTCAGAGCCTTGACAAGATGGTCAAAATATTAGGAAGCAAATTATATAAAGAATATGTAATGACTCAGATAAAAGATATTGTTGTAGGGTTTTTTTAAATATATAATTCAATGGTATTCAAAAGATGGATCTAGTTAAACAGTATGCATTTTTAAAAGATACTGGTTTCAATGATACCTTATATGTAGTTCTTCACAATTGATACTCATTTTAAAAAGTTTTTTTTTTTTTTACTAAAAAGTTGGTTTTGCTTTTTGAAACAAATTAAGTAGATTTTTCAAATTTCTGAGGAATGCTTAGTGTTATATCCAAATACGACCTGTGCTACATCATATAGCATTAAATTAGTCCCTGAAAATATTGCTGTTGTGCTACACTGAAGTCTGGAAAGATAAAGAAATAAACAACTCAAGATGAATTTTTTAAAAATACAAAGATTTTCTGTCATGGAAATGAAAGTTTGAATGTAGGGTAAATCCAAGAAAGACTTTAAATAATTTATTATGTAAAATATGGTATCTTTCTTCAATATCATGAATAATTTCACAAAAATATAACATTATATACTGTTTGTTATTATTCAGTCAAATATTAGTTAATTGCCTACTATGTGCCAGGCAATATGCTAAGCAGTAAATATATAAAAAGAGTGGAAAAAAACAGTCTTTGTCCTCAAGAGGCTTACAGTGTAATGGAGGAAACAACATTCAAATTAATATAGACTAAAATAAATAAGTATATTAACACATACACATTAATATATATACACGTAAATAAAAATACTTGTGTATATATATTATAGAGCTTCTTTAGCCAATCCCGAATTGATGAACACTACCACAATTTCTAATTCTTTGCCATCATGAAAAGAGCTACTCTAAATATTTTTCAACATGTGGGTTATTTTTCTCTTTCTTTGATCCCTGAGGTTTAAATCTAGTAAGAGTATTGTTAGGTCAAAAGGTATGAAGGTATGAACACTTTAAAACTTTTTGAAGAAATAGTTTCAAATTGCTTTCCAGAATGATTAGACCAGTTCACAGTTCCATTCAAAGGGCGTTAATGTAACTATTTTTCTATAGACCCTTTGTATGAGATTGAATACTAAACATATCTTTAAATTTATATGAGCTATATAGATACATTCTTCTGCTTTTATGGGATTCTTAGGAATCACTTTGTCATGCACTCCAAGTAATTAACATTGGCTAAATGCTTAATACATTCTAAATCTGGGCACTAAAGATACAGAAACAAATGTGAAACTGGTTCTGTCCTTGAAGAGTTAACACTGGAGACAAGGTGTACACTATATGCATACACAGAATGCATGGAAAATAAATACAGAGAGAGAGGACAGGCATCAATCTCCAGGAGCAACAGAAAAGATCAGATGTAGGGTGGGTAAGATAAGTTTTGAAAGAAACTAAAAATTCTTAAGAGGCAGTGGAATGACTTCCATGGAAGTCAAGTGGAATGAGTTCCATGAGCCTGCTGGAGGTAGAATGAACAAGACTTGGCAACTTCTTTGATATGTGGATAAGAGTGAGGGAAGGTTGGGGCGATTCTGAGTTTATGAATCCAAGTTGTTTAAACTTAAATTTTTTCATGAGATATAATGTATTTTGGTGAACAACTCTGACATTAAGGATTATTATTACTAATTCTTCCTCCAGGATCTACTTAAAAGGAAGTACCATTTTTTTTTCTCCTACAAAACCAAGGAATTCATTCTCAGAAACAATTATTTCAAATAAAGATAAAATTGAAAAAGCTGAAAAAGCTATTTTATAGGACTTGTGATGTACTAGCACAGGCAACTCTTAGGTAAGGAAACTTCTACCTCTGCAAGATGGCACCTTTTTTACAACCTGTAATTTTCAAGAATTTCTTACACATTGAGCTATTTACTCCCTTGCCTATGGTGTGCATCCGACTACATATGAATATGTTTGAGGTGGAGCTTTTATCCAGGCCTTCTAGGCTGTGAAGCCAGCTCACTAACCTTTGTTTGAATTCTCTCCCTCCTAGCTTCTCTGGCTGCCACAAGATCCCAACTAAAATTCCATCCACAAAAAGTCTCTCTGCTAATGCTAATCCTAAAATTATCTTCAATTTATCCTGGATCAATTTTATGTATAGTTGTTCTTTTGTTTCATTTGTTTGTTTTGTTTTTTACATATTATCTTCTGTGAAAGGCTATGAGCTCCTTTTTATTTTTATAAAAAATCTTGATATTCTCAGCACTCAGTATGGTATCTAGCTCATGCTAAGTACTTAATAAACCCTTGTTTCTTAACGAATATCAGTGGCATTGTGGAATTGGATAGCTTCAAGCACAATCCTGTAAAGATCACTGGTCATGGATCAACAATTACATCTACCAACTACTACACGGTCTGACAGATAACTAGTTAGCTAGATAGTAAGCGTTAGTTCTGTGACAGGCACCATGCTAAGAGATAGAGATAAAATAGAAATAGATAAGAGAGTCTCAGCCAAGAAAGAGTTTACGTATGTTGTAATGGGGGAAATCTATGCATTAGAAGGGAAGGTGAGAGGGGCAGGGAGAAATATGAATATAGTATCAGGTATATACTGAATGAATATATGACTATGAATATAGTCAGGTAAGAATATAAGGGGGAAGGTTTTTTTTTACAGAATTCTACCCAATTTCATTTTCTTACATCCAACATCTATCAGAATCAGGAGACCTAGGAATGGAGACCATGTGGGAAGAAGCAGGAATGATGAGTTGAGTAAAAAAGTCTGGAAATGGGAAAGATTGAGGACTCTTCTGGAATTGGTGATTTAAACCCATTAGTAATGAGGCACTATTCTTGTATTGGTCTTTTATTTATCTTGGTTTTATACTCCCCAAAAATCATTTTTGTTTTATCACTGACCTTAAGGAATTCCCCATTTAATAGAGGAAGACAATACATTATCAAGGAAGGGGTAGAAAAAAAAAAGGATCCATAGTGGAGATGATCATGAGGTAACACAGTCCAAAGGAGTGTGGCCATCTGGAAAAGGAAGAATAGGAGGCTGTCCTGGGATCCCTCTTTTTTTTTTTTTTTTTTTTTTGTTTTTGTTTTTGTTTCTAAATCTTGTTATTTTATCTTATTTTGAACTTGAATGTTAAAAAGGGAAACAGAGATGATTTTATTATAAGCAGCAGAAAACAAGAGAATTATACAAGAAACTTTTAAAAAAGTCATACCACTTTTCAAAAAGTATATAATAAATTATCTGATCTCTTTTGTGCATTTAAAAATGTTTCAATGGACATTTTTTGTGTAACAATATTGCTAATTCCTCCCCCTCTTCTCTCTCTTTATTTTTTTATTTTTTATTTTTTTTTAGTTTTTATTTAATAATTCCTTTATATTGACAGAATCCATGCCAGGGTAATTTTTTTACAACATTATCCCTTGCACTCATTTCTGTTCCGATTTTTCCCCTCCCTCCCTCCAGCCCCTCCCCTAGATGGCAAGCAGTCCTATATATGTTGGATATGTTGCAGTATATCCTAGATACAATATATGTTTGCAGAATCGAACAGTTCTTTTGTTGCACAGGGAGAATTGGATTCAGAAGGTAGAAATAACCCGGGAAGAAAAACAAAAATGCAGATAGTTCACATTTGTTTCCCAGTGTTCTTTCTTTGGATGTAGCTGCTTCTGTCCGTCATTTATCAATTGAAACTCAGTTAGGTCTCTTTGTCAAAGAAATCCACTTCCATCAAAATATGTCCTCATACAATATCGTTGTCGAAGTGTATAATGATCTCCTGGTTCTGCTCATTTCACTTAGCATCAGTTCATGTAAGTCTCGCCAGTCCTCTCTGTATTCATCCTGCTGGTCATTTCTTACAGAACAATAATATTCCATAACATTCATATACCATAATTTACCCAGCCATTCTCCAATTGATGGGCATCCATTCATTTTCCAGTTTCTAGCCACTACAAATAGGGCTGCTACAAACATTTTGGCACATACAGGTCCCTTTCTGGGATCCCTCTTTTAATAAAAGCTTTGGGAAGAATTTGTTTTTGAACAATCTTTCATTTTCCTCCTTGCTGGAATTGTTTTTATTTGAAAATGTATAAAACATATTTATAGTTTAAATTCAGTAGTAAAATATAAAATCATATATTCTGGTTAACAAATGAAAATAAACAACAACCGTTGAATAATATTATGCATTATAACACAGGTCATTAAATCCTGATTAAAAAGATGAGTCATTTATAAGAGATCAGTTGTTTAACTAAAAATAACTAAAACAGTGATCATGTCAGACATTGCATACATTATGTATATTCAATGCCCCATCAACTTACTAACAGAAGGGAGGTATAGTTTATTACCCACTTTCCAGGACAGAGATTACAGTTACTTAGAGAATGGCTTTCACTTAATGTTCTTTTCATTTCAGCTACCATAGTGGGTACATTGTTTTATTGATTCTGATGACTCAATTGTACATCACAAATCACAGGTTTTTGTTTGATTTTGTTGGTGGTACTGAACATAAGACTAGGCTTGGCTCCCAACTACAGGGATATCCTATGGTGTGGGGTACAAGATTCATTAGGTAGAGAAACTGATTTGGGATGTGGGCTTCCCAGTGGTCAGTCTTCTTTCAGCTGAAAAAGATTTTTTACTCTATCCCTTGGAGGCCATATAAACTATGAGTTCTATTATATGGTTCTATAGCCATACATTTTGCCACAAAAAGAAATAAGCTTGACAAAATAGTATTTAAGGGCAATGTCAGGGATAGAATCAAAAGTATAAGAGTGAGTTATCACTGATAAAGCCAAATAATAAAGCTAGCTCTTTGTGTAGCCTAAAGACTCTCTTTAAAGACATTTCTAATGCTTGTTTCATCTCTTTCATGAGTGTATTATATTTGGTATCCAATATGGCCAAATCCATTGGCTATGAACTTTGCCATCATGTCTCAGGGATACAGCTGCAAAAGCAGTTATTGGCCCCAAGCTTAGGAGAAGAGCCAAGAGGTCATTTAGAGCAATAAGGGTCTTCAGAAGTCATCAAGTCCAGCTAAGTCCTATCATGCTGCTGTTGTTACTTTTACATTCAGCTAACTGTATAATAATATTTGATTACATTAGCATCCGAAAGGTGTTCAACTATTCCACAATTGATGGCCATCCTCTTTACAATTCTTTGCTATCACAAAGAGTATTCTGAATATTTTGGCATGCATATGTTCTTTTAAAAATTCCCAGAATTTCCTTATACTCTAAGTCCAATAGTGGAATCACATGGTGAAAACTTAGTTAATTTTTCTTCATAAATACAATTTTTTTCTAGAACATCCCAACAAATGTAGGGTTTATAACCAAAGGTTTATAAGCATGTTTACATTCCCACAGACCTTTCAAGAATGGCTATTTCTGAATTTTTTTGGTTATCTTTGGCTATTTGTTGATTATGAAACTTCAAAATTGTTTCAGTTTTCTTTTCCTAAGAATGTGTTTTTCCTCTGAATGTTGAAAACTTTTATTGTCTTTCTGAAACAATTCTTTAACATGTTTTTGTTTGTAGTCAGAGAAGCTCATGAGTTTTATTTGATCTTTTGTTATATTTTATCTCCTGTAAATTTCTGACTCTCTCTGCTGCTATAATGCTTCCAACATGGAACCACACTTTGTGACAGTAGATAGCTTGATAAATATAGGCAGTTTTCATATATAGGTAGTTTTCCTCTTTCTTGCTTTTTGGTCAACTTGTTTGGATGATATTTGTAGGGCTTGAGGCAGCTATGTTCTGAACAGCCCTCTTTAGCCACACTCCATTTTTGGCCAGGAATCCATAATTCCTATCTTTTGAAATAAGTTTGGATTCCATCCTTGGACACCATATTCTTAACCAGTTGTTTATTTCTCAAAGGTGCCTTCTCTGCTCAAATTTGACATACCTTTGAATGATACAGTAAGGATAATACTAGGTATATTTCTAAGGTTCTTTAGTGTCTAGCCCAAGACTAGAAATCCTAATAGGAGTACAAATAAGGGAGTGCAATAAATTTAAACTTAGAATTAGCACTTAGGACACTGTACTAAAACACTCAAGTTTGGGGAAATGTGGTCTCCAGAAAAACGGGCTTTGTTCTTTTAAACTAAATCTACTAAGTAGAAAGCAGAATTCAGAGAGTTAATACATTGAATTCAGGGAACAAGGATCAGAAAATCACAGACACTCAGCACCAAAAAGAAATGCAAAGATTATCTGGTACAACTTCCACATTCAAAATGGATTTCCTTCACAGAATCCCTAAATAGATGATGACCCCAGCCTGTTTTAGGAAATGCATTCTCTCCTCTCCTCCCCCCACCCCCCCAAAAAAATTTAAGATCCCTGATGAGAATGGAGGAAAGTGGAGTGCAGTTCTTCACCAGAGATTTGGGAGCAAAGCTAGATCTAAGACTGGACATATCTATATATTTCCTGGTATTCTAGTTATGGTGCATGGGACCAATAAGAGGAGGAGGAAGTACATGACAGAAGGGGTGATATGGATGCTGGTTTGGCACCTTGTCAGGCTGAGGCTTTGAGATACAAATATTTACTGGTAGGGGATGCCATTAAATAATAAAGCAGATCCAGCATTGTTATTTTGTAAATATCTTGTCTCTGCTCGATACTATAGCCACAAGATTTCCCAATTGTATATGTTGTAACACTATTCCAAATTTAAGTTAAGAAGATAGCTCAAGAGGAGGACATTATCAGTAAGATAAAGAAAACTAAGGTGGAAACACAGATTTGACACAGGCATTCACCATTCATTTGCTGATCATCTTCAGAAATTAGCTAGTTGCTAGACAACTCCATGTCCCAGCATACATCAGAATATTCCTTTTCGGCAAACTAGGGAAAGGGCATTTCAGTCTTCTTAGTTGTTCCTACCATATAACATCTGAAGACACCATAACAGAGAAAACACATTTTACTTAACTGAGATGTGATCTGTAAAAAGATAGTGATATTTTAAATATAAATGGGGCAAAGCAGAAAATCACATGTTAAGAGCTTCTAGAACCACAACCAAAGAATCATTTATTAAGTGTCTGAAATGTCAAAAGAACTATGTTGTCATTCTCAATGTTTCCATTTTATAACATTTAAAAAATATGATTACATCTTCTTAATTTCTTGAGTATTGCTAATATTTTCAGTATTTAATGTTTTATTTTTAAAAAGCTGTATGGTATAGGGGAAAAAAAGGCAGCAAAACAGAATTCAAATCCAGCCTTTTGCAATGTTCTGGTTTTAAAGCATAAAAAGTGACTTTTAACCTCTCAGCTTCCTAGGCAACACACTAAAGATATGAATTACAGAAAAATCACTAATTTTCAGTGAGGAAAGATACAAGGAATATGCTTCATGGATAAAATTACAGGTATGGGCCAACAATAACAAATTACCATTTGAAATAGGATCTAATTTGATCCTATTTACCAAAGGTGGAATGTAAGATTCACTTATAAGAAATCATTTGTTGCTTTTATAAAAAGGTATTCAACAACACTCTTATTATGTTAGGTGGCCCATCAGGAAAGAAAGTATTAAGAATTAATATGAAGTATGAGTTTTCCTTTCTGTTTGGTCACTCATGTTTTATGTATCAAAGATAACCAATCCAAGGATACTACAAGTGTACTGCTATGAACATTTTTCAATTTGATATTTGAAAAAAGTAAATCTGTTGCTAAGAAGAATATTTTTTAAAAATCTTTTTCTTCAATTAAAAAAAAAAAAACCAAATTCCAAGTTGCTATAAAATCATAAGACGTCACAAAGGCCAAATAAAGACAACAAAGCAGAAAACTGTACACCATATACATAAAAGATGTTTTTCCATATATTTTTAAATGCTTGCTTTATTTTGATCCCAAGTGACCACCAAATATCATAAGAGTTTAAAATGCACAAGATATGGCCAGGGAGAAATAAGACAAGTTATATATTCTCCTTTCTCATCTTTCAGCTTTAGGGTAGAAATATGCTATTTTCCTCCTTGTTTGATTATTTATCTAATAGGTGCCAGCAAAAGGGTCGACATTATGGGTATTTGATAGAAGAAAACAAGGAAGTACTGGAATTAAGGTCCCTCTCTAATACAACACACAATTATGTACTAATCATAAGCAACCATGTCTGTGAATCCTATGTCAACCTCCTATGATCTGAGATTCAAAAAGACATCATCTTAAAATATGAATTTTTATTAATATTCTTAAAGGCAATTTGTGTAAGTTCCAAATGTTCATTTCTGCAGAACAGTTCAGGTCATAGAGTAGGACAAATCTAAAGTTGAGTTCATAGAATTTCAGAATTTATATCTGCAAATTGGGGTTCTAAATGCTTTTTAGAATCAATTGAAAGAAATTAGGAGAATTTTATGGATGGTAGAAAATTCATATATCTGGTTTTATACAACATAAGGCACACTATCAGGTGACATCACTATAAGATAAACCATTACACATTCACTCCATTAAAAAACTCTATTCTGATTTCTACATCAAGATGCTCAAAGACAATCACTCATTTACCTTCAGATTTTCAACATACAAATTATATAGCAGCTCTGCTATATATAGAACTGTAGATTTAAATGACCAGAAAAAAAATCCTCTAAAAAGAATTGTTAATGCTTCTGATTTTCTTAACTTTCTCTCCCTGATACATTTTTCTTTTGCTACAATATCTCAAATTTCCCAACTACTATCAACCTTTATTCAATAGTCAAAAGAAAAATAATACTGTCAAAGAAATTAAAAAATCAAAATTATTTTTAAAATAGTTATTCCCTATAACAAGTCAAAAGTATTTGATTACTTTGGGGGATCTGACAGCTTTAATGTTTGTCAACTGTTTTCCTCCCAACAACTGTAAGAGGTTAGTAGGACAAGAAAAACCAATACCCATTTTACAGATAAGAGTATGCACTGCACATATTAAGTGACTTGCTTCGGGTAGAACTAAAACATGACTATCAACGTTTGTTTACCACCCTGAAAGAACAGCTTTGATTGTATCTGACAATTGTGTTATTCTAATACCTAAGGCAGTTTAATGATTCCCAAACTTTTTTCAGCGGCTGATAAACAGAAACTCCCTCATCTCTATCCTCCATTCACCAGAAAAGCCAGACAGTCATCTCTTTCCATCTGTCCCATTAAACACTAACATTCCAACTATTTATGATTATTATAATGTGTATCACATAAAGTATAAAAAACTGGCAATTACTGTGAATAAATTAAATATGTTGTTACACAATCATTACCTCATAATGCAGCAAAGTGTCCCAATGTATTAGTTAGGAAACAAAGATTTAATCATTACAGTCCCATGGCTAAACATAATAATCAAAATAGAATAAAATCTCAAAGCACCAGATCCCTGGGGGGAAATGAGCTTTCTCCTCACTAAAATGTAAGCTCCTTGGATATTTAGGTTTTAGAGTGTAGACGTGTAGACCTCTAGCCCTAGAGCTGTGAATGTAGCAAGAAGAACATAAAAGACTAAAAAACTCAAATATGTAATTCCTCTTCTCACCCTTGTGAGGTGAGCAGAGCCTAACTCTAGCATAAAGTCCAAGTGCAAAAAACATATTGGACAAATGAGCCAAAGGAAAGGAGGGGGAAGGTCAAGATCCTAAAAGGCTGCTATGGTGACAGAGAAGACCAAACTAAGAAAAAGACAACATCTTGGAAATATACAAAAATGAGCAAAGCCTCAAGATAAAAAGCAGATACGATATAAATCCAATGTGAATTCCTATAAGAGCTAAAGAAAGAAACTTTTAAAAAGAAAAAAAAATTAAATCAAAGTGGCAAAAGAAAAAGGAGGAATGAAAATAATGCAAAATTATGAAAAAATGAATTAATAGTTTATTTTTTAAAAGACACAAAAATGTTATAGGAAAATCACTCTTAAAAATCAAAATTGGCCAAATGGAAAAAAGGATACAAAAACTCAATGCCTTAAAATTAGAAGTGATCAACTGGAAGATAATGACTCCATGACACATCAAGAAACAATCAAACAAATTCAAAGACTGAAAAATATAAGAAAATGCAAAATATCTCATTAGGGAATGTGACCTGGAAAACATATTAAGAAAAGGTAATTAAAGAATTATAGAAGTAATGAAAAACTATGATCAAAAAAGAGCTTTGATATAATATTTCAAGAAATTATAAAAGAAAATTGTCCAGATATCTTAGAACAGAGGGTCAAGGAGAATTTAAAAAAATTTACTGGTCACCTCCTGAAAGAAATTAAAAAAATGAAAATTGCCAGGAATATTATGCTTAATTCCAAATACTGTGGACCCACAGTCAAGATTTAGTAGTAGCCACCAACAGAAAGAAACAGAAGGCTTGGAAGATGATTTATTTCAGCTTTGCTCATTAATGTAGGTAGGAAGTCTACATATTCATCATTTCTTGTAGCTCAGTAAAAATCTATCATACTATCAATGCCAAATATTTTTCAATTATTCTGAATCATCAGAAACATATTTTGTTTTACATATTTTTTTCTTTTTGCTATCTCAAATAATCTCAAATACACAATGTATATTGTGTGTATGCACGCATCCAAGCCTGTGAACACATAAAGGTTTGTTTTTGTTGTTGTTGTTGTTATCAAAAATTACTGCAGGATATATTCCCAGAAGTCAAATCACTAAGTCAAAGAGCTTAGTAAAATTTCCTGTATAGATCCCCTAATTTTATCTTCTTTGGCTTTATTTTCATGTCCTAATATAGTACAAGTACAGGAGTAAGGCAGTCTAAATCTGGTGGTTTTGATAGCATTTAAAAAAACATAGCTATTAAAAAATTACAGATATTGTCCATTTGACGTCTATTTGCTGTCCCTTCCATTTCTTTATTAAATGATATTAAAATGATCTGGCTTTATATAATTTCATATTAAGTATTCTATAGATTTAACTACTTCCTCCTAAAACTCACTCTTTTGTGAAATGAAAATTTTTATAATCTTGTACCATTTTTCCTACTTTGCAAAGGAGTATATACTCATTAATAATGTTGCTATTAAACTGTCATAAAATGATGATATAGAATCATAACAATTATTTTATCTTATTCTACATCATCTCCCATATGAGGAAATGTCAAATGAACATACTGAGTGGAATGTGAAGATTCGGAGTATATTCACAACATTAAAAGTTAGAATGACATTATTTAATTGCTAGATTTTAATAACCTTTTCATTCTACCTCTCCTTTTTTTTAGTGGGTGTGAAAGTGTTTATTTGTAATACATATTGCTGCTGACAGAATTTATTTTATTCTCTTGGAATCTCAGCAGCAATTCCCATGTTAGAGGTTTTCCCAGAAAACCCGTCAAAGGATTTCCACCTACACACTGAATATCTAAATAGGAATTGACCTATTTTTTGCCTTATTAATGCACCAGTATACACAACATAGGGGCTGAGAATTGGGTGGGGATTAAAGCTAGTCTGAACTTTAAGCAAGAGAAAAATTATCAAGTAAGGAACCAAAGGGAGAACTTTATTTTGGCTATATTTTATTTCTGGTATATAGTAGATGATAATCTAAAATTCTACTCTTAATCAAGGAATAGCATCTGTTTTCAACAGTTTTATTATTGAATTTTTTAAAAATTACATTTGTAACCATGAGAAGAAATGCATTTTAATCTTGAAAACAGAATGTACTGAAAAATCAGCCACACATCTTTCTTCCTATGCCTTGGGGGGCAACAGGATATATTACTTAAGGGTTAAATAACTCAGTATTAAGAACATAAAAAAATGATTCAATAAGAATAAAGATACTATATGACTATATTATAAAGGAAATCAAAATACCAAACTGTACAAAAATATAACCCACATATATAAACATGATTTTAATTTTGTAATTGAACATATTCCAACATCTTTTTCTTCCAAAAATATTTTTGTGACACTATAGAATCATAATATTTTAGAGTTTGATGAGTCCTCAGAGGCAGCCAAACTATAGATGACTGAAAATTAATACTTTCTACAATATCTATAACAATAAATTTCACTTCAGTATCTTTAATTAGGTCTACTAATCTCACAAGGCAGCCCATTACTTTGTTAACTCTAATTGTTAATAACTTTTTCCTCAAATTAAAGGAAATTTCCTTCTGTAACCTTCATTCATTGTTTTTTTAATTAAATTTTATTTTCAAACTACTTATATTCTTTCCCTTTCATCTCATTTTCCACTTCTCTCCTTCCCCAAACCAATAAGAAATCAAGAAATAAAAAAGATGTCTAAGTCTTCAAAATTATTTGTATTTAATATGTGATTTTCTTATAGAAATTGTTCTCCTAGGTTCTAGAAGCTCACCTCATGCTGCATCAGGTCACACAACTCTTTCTTTCCATATTTCTCTGAAACTGTCTCTCTCATCTCTCCTATACCACAATAGTATTTCATCTTATTCATACACCATCACTTGTTCAAACATTCTTCAACTAAAGGACACCATTTTGAGCCTCTAAATCTTTACTATTATTAAAAAAAAATGGACACAAATATCTTTGTACATATGGATTCCTTTACTTCTTCTCTGATATCTTTGGAATATAAATCCAGGAATAACACTGCTGATTTAAAGGGAATTCAGAGTTTAATAGCTTAAGGGGAGGAGAGGTGGCAATAATTCCAAAATATTTTCTAGAACATCCAACTGACAAGTCCACCTTCAGTGTATTAATGTACCTGTTTGCCCACAACCCCTCTAGCATTTGTCATTCTCTTTTTTATGTTAACCTTGATGTAAAAGGAGTGTCAAGTGGAATGCCAGAGTTGTTTTAACAAGCATTTCCCTGTCAGTAATCTAGGGATTAAAAAAAAATTAATACAGATATTGACAGTTTGATTTTCTTCTACTGAGAACTGCCTGTTACCATCTTGTGACCATGTGTCAATTGGAGAATGGGTCTCATTCCTATGATTTTGAATCTCTTCTTTATATTAGTTCATTGTTTCTGAATCTGATCTTTGGGAAAAGCACAAGTCTATAAAGCTTTTTGCCATATAGTATCCTTTGCAAATATTTGAAGATTATCATTTTTCAATTCCAAGTCATTTTCAGGCTAAACAGCCCCAATGCCTTTCACAATCTTTCTATATCATGAACTTGAGGTTCTTCACTCAATCACTTTCTTCCGATGATTGCCAATTTGTCAATATTTTCCATAATCAAACACAAAACTTCAGATGTGTTCTGACCAAGGCAACCTGCAAGACTTCTGAACACTTTCTCTTAATGTGGCATAATTTATAGTAGCACTTTTTTAGTTTCTAAATTGAACTTATCTTAAGCTTATAGATCTTTTTTTTTTCAAAATGATTCTCACTAAGCTCATTCATCTTATAGTTATAAAGTTAACTTGAGAAATCCAAATGGATTCCTGTTAAATTCCATCTTATTCAATTCCGTTGATTTTTGCTCTCTACTGTATCATTCATTCAGTTCTTTCTAACTTTGTTTGGGCCATTTACAAATCTGACAAGTATATATATATCATTTATACCTTTAACCAAATTGTTGATAAAAAAATGGTAAAAAGCATAAATCTCTAATGGTTATTCCCAAATACCTCCATCCTAGTTACCAATGGCCATTAATGATTATTCTTGGACATATCAATCAATCAATTCTAAATCCCTCTAACTAATCTATCCCATCATCATTTTCACAAGCATAACAAAAGAGGTTTTGTTAAAATCAAGACATATTTATAACAGCTTCTGTTTTACTAATCTAGTAACATTTTTACTAATTCAGACACTCTTCTTTGTGATTTTACTTTCTTTTCTATATATTCAAAAACAGCCATATCATTTCCTATCTGAAATTAAGAATTCCTGGCTAGGAAAAGGCTCATCATAAATGTGGACATTAGGGCATTACTAAGTTTATCTGAAAAATTCCAGAAAAGCAGTGCATGTATATGGCCAGATAGAGATTTTTATGCCTTACTAACTCCAACCCACACTGATCTTTCCATCTGTGAAATTCTATTGCCATTCTAGTCAGTACCACTCAATTGAATACATTAATTTTGTTTTATGTATTGTAGATTTATCTCCATATTTAGAATGCAAATTCTTTAAGACCAAGAATGACATCTTTTAATTCTTTTGTATTACCATGCTCCTACCTTTTCTCTTTTAGAATATCTACCATATATGATATGTTTTTAATAAATTCTTGTTGATACCATGCTAAATTCATCAATGCTAATGACCAAAGTCTAGGGTAGGAAAATATTGCCTTTGATCTTTTCTAAGACTTTTGAGAACTTGGAATCTATAACCAAAAAGTAGAAAAGAAATTAGTTTTCATGAACATTATTTTTTTTTTCCTCAGAGTTTAGACTTTTAGACCTTAGTATATGGCAGGGATTTGGGTCAATTTCTTTCCTACTTGATAAAGTCCTGGCAGAGGACCAATACCTGGGAAAAAGGAGACTGGGACTCTTACAGGTCAATTTTAAAAACTCTCTTAAATTGCACACATATGAGTTCCAATTTGCCTTATATCTCAAAAAGAATTAAAACAAAAAGAATTATACAAAAGAAATATCATTAAAATAGAAATCTTAAGACTATTCTTTTCTAAATTTGGCAATATTAATACTATTGCTTTCCAAATTTAGCACCTTTCAACAAGATGAGAAGAAAATTCTTCCCTAAAAATGGAAAAAAACGCTCAACATAGTAGTGAGCTAGCTGGTTTCTTTCTCAAGATAAATAATGTCTGATGGCCATTGGTTCCAAGTAGCATTTAATATTCAAACAGGAAAAACTATAATGTCACTTTTTAATATTTTCATGATAATAAAAAGGTAAAAGACTATTATCAATAGTTAAAATGACTCATAATTTGTTTGTAATTTGTTTTTTTTTTTAATGTGGATATGTTTATAGAAATTCATACATTTTAATGTCACATAGCATAAATGACCCCCAATAGCAAGTGAAATTTATAGCAGGTATGTCTCTTACAAAGGAAAAGTATATGAATATTTACCCAGAAACCTGAATTTTGACAAAGAAGAAATGTTTGATATAGTTTATCAATAGTACCCTACACACACACACACACACACACACACACACACACACACACACATGTTTAGCAGATAATTTAACAATAAAAGGTGCTGGGAGGGAAATTGGGGAGCTGCTAGAATAAATTGCTTTTCTTCCTCTTTCCCCATCTAGGGTAAAGGTAAATTTGGAAGTTAGCTGTTGAAAAGGGAAGTGTATTTCTCCAGCAATTAAAATTCCTGAAATTTTTGTCAGAGCAGATAAATTTTGCTATCACTTCTTTGAGAATTACAACTCTACTTACAGGAAATAGGGTTATTCATGCTCCTTTGACTGCTCCCAACAAAACTTTAGGAACAATTTAAAACAGCTTGTCAAAAAAGAAATAAGGTATACAGATGGAAAAAAAAATGTCCTCAAATAATGGAGGAAGTGGAAAGGAAGAGGCAAAATACATGAATGATGTGAATATACAAAGATTTATGGTATGCCCTTTTAACTTTAGGTGGTAAAACTTGTTTCACCACTTTCTCTAAAGCAGAGTTGTTGAAAGGAGAAATACTAAAATTGAGTATAACTGGAAAGCACTTACCTGTTTTTTCAGTATTGTTAAAATGGAGATTATATTGGATATTCTGCAATACCACAAGGATCTATAATTGAATCAATGTGGATCTTCACCTAGGCTCCCTAAAGGAGCCTCTCTAAATCAGAGTTAAATGGTTTCTAAGGATAGAATGGAGGAGGGGGGAGTTAGAGGGAGAAAAAAATCCATCATCCTGCCTGATGAAGAACCTAGGTGAAGAAATCAGAACCTGATGAAAAAACCAGAAATGATCAAGCTTGTTCTCTACCCAAGCTGGGTTAAAACAGTAAATAGAGGGCTAGGCCTGGAGGTCAGGAAGACCTGAGTTCAAATCCAGCCTCAGATACTTTACTGGCTGTGTGACCCTGAGCAAGTCACTTCTCCCTGTTTGCCTCAATTTCTTCATTTTTAAAATAAGCTAGACAAGGAAAAGACAAACAATTCTAGTATCTTTTCCAAGAAAACCCAAAGGAAGTCCCAAAAAGTCAGACACAACTAAACAACAACAACATCAAAACACCAAAGATGCAAAAGGACTTAGCAGGGCCATGGTGGAAATTCTTCCAGCCTAGTAGGACCTGCTTTGCCTTCAGAAATTGGGGAATATTTCCACGTCAGAATGAAGCATAAAGAATATGATGGGAGCAATAAACATTTTTCTGATGGAAATTTAAAAGAAATCCATATATCACATATATGTCTGTGTGTGTGTATACACACACACAGACATATATGTGATATATACATGTATATACACATACATATGTGTGTATATACATGTGTGTGTGTGTGTATGTATATATATATATATATATATATATATATATATATATATATATATGTAAAACAATACACTTTTCTAAACTGTGGCCTTTGGACCTTCAGCAAATCTACATTTTTTAACAATCCTCATCATTCCTCTTTTTTTCTTCCTCTACTGTCTGTATACATTAATTTTAGAGGATCTGAGTCAATGAAATGGAGCATATAACAGATAAGGCAAAAATAAGAAAGAAAAACTTTAAGGGTAGAGCTAATAAATTAAGTAAAAAATTATTAAGGAATATATTGTACCATAGAGAACAGTCCAAAAAGACATAAGGAAATTAGAAGGAAATGCATGTGTCATCAATTTATACTTCATATACACCTACATGCATGCCCCCTGCACATATTCCATTATGAATAACTATTTTGTGTGTGTGTGTGTGTGTGTGTGTGTGTGTGATGCTATATATGTCTCCAAGTTCTATTACTCCTTTTAGTAAGGCAATTACTTTGTCTTTTATTATTTTGAAATTTTAATATTTTATTTCTCCCCAATTACACAGAATTTTAACATTCTTTTCCCCAATAATTTTTGATTTTTAAATTTTCTTCCTCTCTCTCTCTCTCCTTCCCACCTCACTAAGAAGGTAAACCATTTGATATTTTCTTTCTTATAATTAAAAATAAATCAAACTCCCTATTGTTCTAATTTATATTTTGTTTCCTTTTGTCCACATATGAGAATGACTTTATGGTTTCTGACAACATATGATTTTATTTGTAATTGCCAAGCATGTCAAGCATGAGTTTAAACTTCAGCCTCATCTTGTAATTACTTAGTTTTGTTAACATCATTGATTTGTGATTCTCTATAAAAGTCCAAAATTATACTTTTTCGAAGGAAGTTGTAAGTACCATTAAAAAAAAGGAAACTTCAAAAAATTATGTCACAACATTTTCTCAAATTATTTCATATCATTTAGTTTTTTGATAAAATAATTACAAAAATTTTTACTGAAATTTCAATCCCTGGATTATGGGAGATATGGGTTACTTAAAGATTGGGACAATTCAAGTCTCTGGCAGATTATGTCAAGCTAGAAAGGCTTCAAATATGAGTCTTCTGACAAACTGTGCATCTGTTGTTATATGACAAACCTATATCAATGAGGAAAGAATGATCACCAGAGATTTAGTCACCATAAGATCAATTTTTTTTGATCACAGTGATGTTCAATGACTATTGATTAAAAATGGGAAGAAGATAAGTTCTCTGATGGTGAACTCAAACTAAAACATAAACATTGAATTAATTTACAATGAGAAAATATCATCCAATCCAGTAGAAAAATAAATAAATGGCTCAAAAGTTTTATTAATTGAGAAGATATCAAATATAAAGAAAACAATACTAGTTTAGAAGACAAAAGAGTCTCCAATATTTAGGTGTGTGGTTTTATACAAAGCACTTAAAACTCTTGGATCTAAGATTCTTCACTCGTAAAAAAAAAAAAAAAAAAAAAAAAAAAAAAAAAAAAAAGTGGGGGTGAGGGGTGGCAGAGGAGGGGAAAAGGTTATTGACTGAGTTGTTAAGGGTTTCTAAGATCTTTTCCAGTTCTAATTAAGTCCATATTCTATGAGGTTCAAGCCTTAAGAGTGGTAAGAATAAGAGATAAGATGGATCAAAAGAACTAGGAAATAGTCTTCAAAGAACTGAGAGACAGGATGCAATTTATTGTTTCCAAAAATAACTCTTAAGATAGTTGGAAAAAACATTGAAGTGAGAGAATTTGGAACACTGCAGGGAGCACAGCATTTTAATTGTTGTTTTATAAATCTTTAAAAAATCACAAAATGCTCTTGAAAATGAAACAATTACAATTTTAGATTAAAAATCAGAATCCCAGAAAAATTGGATTGTCTAAATTTATTTATAAGTAACAGTAACTGCAATTACAAATTCCTAGGTAAAAGTATACAAATAAACTTAGGATATTTCAAGTTCCATGTTTGGGGCTAGAATTTGCATCACTATGATTCCTGATACTAAGAATGATCCGTTGATTCAACAATCATTCATTATATGTCTATATTGTTCATATAACTGACATCTAGAAGAACACATGGAATTCACCATTTAGTACAATTTTCAAAACAATATTCAATTTTCTAAAATATATATAACATATTATAGTCCATCCTGGCATTTCCCATCATGGGAACTAAACACTGTTTCACAAAGTTGTCCATTCCATTGTTCAACAATTCCATCTTTGATAAAGTCATTCTGCCTACTGAGTTTCTATGTAATTTCTACTTATATATTCTACTTCTACTCTAGAGAAAAAAAAAGTATCTTTTATGTATAAAAGCTGGCTCTTCAAATATCTGGAAACAAGCTCATTTCCTCATTGTTGTTTTTTTATTTTTATTTTGTGCTAATATCTTTTAATTTTGGTTTAATCTATAAACCCAAATTATCCCTCAATCAACTTTTTTCCAAAAGGGTAAATGTTACCACCCCATTTTCATCAAGGACAACATTGTCCCCAACTCCAACACTGTACTACTAAGATGGCATTGATTTAGATTATTTAGAAGAAAGTTTATCTGCATATCAGAAACAAAATTAATTATCAGTGATATTACTCTAAAATACATACAACTGAAATACAATTTTGTAAGTTTAAGTATATTTTCTTGTATTTGTTTCTCTCCAATAAATAGTATGGGAGTTCTAGCATATTTCTAGAATCTAAAACAACTAATATTCTTACTTTTTTTTTAAGAAACAAGTTTAGCAAATCACTATTTGTGTGTTAAATGTGTATCTATGCATATTTCTTTGATGTAGTGGCCAGAACCAGTTATCGTTATTTGTGGATATGTGGTGGCAGTAAGAGGAAAAATACAGTACAAAAAAACAGCATAGACCTAATATTATTGCTATTTGTCCTTCTTTGTCAAAAAGGACCACAATATCAGGGAGGATAATCAGATAAACTGGATTTCAGTGAGATAGCACTGTAATTACAGGTAACTGCAGTGGGGAAAAGAAGAAGAGTACTTAATAGCAGAGAGAGCAAAATTGTCACTATATACAGGATAATAGAATTCAAATCAGAGAATTTCATGAGAATTGAAGTATTTAAACTACATAAAAAGCACAATACTTACGGATATAACTCTGAAAGCTGTTGAGCTATGGCATAAGCTGTTGGATCTCTATCTAAAACATATAATGTAACATCCACTTCTTTCTGCAGAATGGCTCTTGAGTGGCCTCCTGAACCAAATGTCATATCAAGAATATTCTAGTGAACATAAAAAAAGCAAAAACAAATTATTTAAAGATAAATTTTAAGTTTTCAATGATTTCTCCTTCAAACAGGTAGTTAATTCTTAAATATGTATATCAATTTTCCCCATAACAGTAACAGGTATTAATAGGGTTATGTAACCAGGATCTGATTTGCTATATACATGAATTCAGGCTCAGTTTTATTTATTTTTTAATTAATTTATTTGACCCTTGCAAAACCTTGTATTCTGATCAATTCCCCACTCTTTATAGTGGGGCATATATATAGGCATACATGTTTAAACAATTATCTTGTTGCACAAAAAAAAAAAAAAAATCAGATCAAAAAGAAAAAAATGAGAAAGAAAGTGAAATTCAAGCAAACAACAACAAAAAAAGTGAAAATGCTATGTTGTGATCCACAGTCAGTCCCTGTAATCCTCTCTGTGGGTGTAGATGGTTCTCTTCATCACAAGATCACTGGAATCAGATTCAGTTCTAAACCAAAACAACTGTCTAATATATATTGAGTTCAAATTATTTTGTTTTGTGAGATTATCCATCTTTAATCATATCTTTGTAAGATGCCAGAATTTAAATTCAGGAAAGATCTGAAAGAAGTCATCAAGTCCAATGCATTCAGTTTTACACATAAGGAAATTGAGACTTAAGTGACTAGTTGAGGCAATCAGTAGAAAAGCTGGGGATCAGAACCCATACTCCCACTGTTTGTGAACAGCTTTCTGTGTGGGCCATTTCATCTCAATGTTCAAAAATGTTGCATACAAATGAGAAAAATATTCGAGAACACGAAAATAACTCCATATCTCCAGATCCATCCAACTTTTCTGTAATTTTTTTTAAAGTAAAGGAAAACACAAAACAAATAATCCACAAAATCCTATTGAGATAGTATAAATTTAAAATGGTGAGTTGATGAAGATATTGAGTCCTTGTCTACTTTTTAATGTCCAAAATACAAAGTCAACAATTCAACAAGCATTATGCTTTCATAAGCACTTCTTATGTACAAGGCAATGTGCTAAGAGAATGATCAAAGTTAGGAGATGAAAGAGATGTTGGAGGTTATCCATTCCAAATGCCTCATGTCATAGATGAGAAAAGTAAAGGTTAGAGAGTGACTTGGCCAAGGGGTCAGGAAGGCACTAAATGAGGAAACAGGGAGCTGAATTCAGGTCCTTTCACTCTAAAAGCATTCTTGTGCTCCAAGGTTACTTTTCTTTGCATCTTATCCCAGTGCCTCATTGTTGGCAGATCATTGTTGGAGAGTAAATTAAATGACACTTGTTTCTTGTTTAACCTCAGGCAAGTCTTAATTCTGTCAACTGTAAATCAGGTGTACAAGGATATATACTAAGTGGCCTCTGAGATTCCTCACAGCTCAAATCCTACACCTGAATGATTTATGGAGAGACAAAGAATACCCTACAGATCTCTTCTTAGGTAATCACTAACTTTAAAGGATCTGATTCAAAAGTCATTTAGAGACTATATATGCTACAAGATAAAATGCTTCCCATTAGAAATGTTCCTATTGTTGGTGTTCTTCAACTTCAAAAAAGGAGGGCTTTACTTTTTCCCATAAAAAATAAGAATATTTAATAATATTGAGTGGTAAATGTGACAAACTCCTTTAAAAGTACATAAAGGCATAGATTCATGTGTAATGCCATATAATTTTCTGCATAAATGAAAGCATACCAACAAATGTAGTTGTGTCCCTTGACAATTATTACTGGCAACATTCTCCACCAAAAGGAAGAAAGGGGACAGTGATTGTGTTGCTAATTTTCCATTTAATTTTTGTCAGCAGAAACCACAACCTGCCCATGCTTTCAGCAACCTGAGTCCATCCAAGTGCCCTAGATGGGGAGAAGAGTAATGAGGAAAATCTTTCCCTATATCATTTCCTCCTGAAAAAGGTTTACATGAGGAAGAAGAAAGAGTGACGAAAAGGGTGAATGTGGGTGTAAATATGATAAAGTGTCAGTGTTAACAGATATGTACTAAGCACTGCAGGGGGCTATGGAAGACCCCTTAATTTTTTCTGACCCTATTTAAACATAAGACACCTCTGTAGAGGTGTGTGGTCATTCCATGATCCTTTAAATCCTATGGTAATATTAACACCTAAGGATTTCCTTTCTAACTTGTATAATCTCTTGTAGTTTTGTGTAATTTCTTGAACTGAAATATTAAAATCCCTGTTGAATTTCTTTCCCCTCTCCATTTTAAGACCACAGAATGCTTAACTAAACTATAAGGAGACATTTACCCTGGGTCATGCTAGAAAGCTATTTTCTTTTGAATACCAATTCTAAACTTACCCAGTGAACTTAAACAAGGTGTACATTAAAAAAAAAAAAAAAAAAAAAAGAATAATTTTCCTGAAATTGCTTGTTTTATCACCCAAGTCAGAGAAATCCTAATCAAAATGAAAATTTTTCTTTAAAACTTTTCTGGGAAATGGGAGATATAAAAGATTATAATTTACATGATTATTTTTATTATATCATGATTATATCTGTGGAACTATATTGATAATCAAATAAGTATCCAGAGGGAATAAAAATCTAGCATTTCCAGTCAAGTTTAACAACTCAAAGGGTAGAGAAGGATCATTTATCAAATGCCATTTACCAAATGGAGACCACCATCCAAGTTCTGGGATTATCCAAAGAAAAAATTCATCTCCATTTTCAATTCATGTTTAATTTATCAAGTTTAAGAGGAAATCCTTCAGTTATCTAAAATACAGTAGACCTAAATGGCAACCAAGAAGGAATAAAAAACATAACAACTATTTTGAACAATTATTTATTACATACCAACTATAGCTAAAACATTGTATTAGGCATCAGAGACACAAAAACTCCTGCCATCCAAGAGCTGACATTCTACACCAGAATTTTACAAGAGTAGGGCTCTTCAAAATGATAAAAAGATATGCAATAATTTTTATAATGTGTAAACTATTCAAACTATGTTGGAAATTTTTGACAATGACCTCTGTAGTCAAGTGATGTATAAGTACATAAGAAAATCATTCTCTTTACTAGCAATTTTTATGTCATGTATCCAAATGACTTTTGGATCGGTATAAAACAGACCCTCAAATGTAAATATCGATAATCACTGAGATTATTCAAAAGAAGATGACACAATCTCTGAAGGCAACTCATGAAGACTAACTTCAATCATCATTAAACCTAGTTCTAAGAAACAAAAGCATCACTGCAAAAGCATCTCAAGTTGATTTGGTAAGTAATATGGTGCAGTGGAAAGAGCCCAGAGTGCCTGGATTTAAATTCCAGTTCTATCACTTACCATACCTGTATGACCTTAAATAGCTCATGTTATTTTTCTCTTTCACATAAGAAGCTTGCATGATCATGATCTTTTTAGCTCTAAATCTATAATGAAAATTAGATTCTTATGCTCTTTCGGGTATAGCATTTATTATGGAGATACAAATAAATTCTGTTTGTTTTTTTTTTTTTAATCTGTGTCATTAGCATATAATCACTATTGAGTGATAAGTGTGTGCAAAAAGTTCTATTAAAAAGATGCTCAGAAATTAAGACAACTCTGAGATACCACTACACACCTGTCAGATTGGCTAGAATGACAGGGAAAGATAATGTGGAATGCTGGAGGGGATGTGGGAAAACAGGGACACTGATACATTGTTGGTGGAATTGTGAACACATCCAGCCATTCTGGAGAGCAATTTGGAACTATGCTCGAAAAGTTATCAAACTGTGCACACCTTTTGATCCAGCAGTACTGGGCTTATACCCCAAAGAGATACTAAAGAAAGGAAAGGGACCTGTATGTGCCAAAATGTTTGTGGCAGCCCTGTTTGTAGTAGCCAGAAACCGGAAACTGGGTGGATGTCCATCAGTTGGAGAATGGCTGAATAAATTGTGATATATGAATGTTATGGAATATTATTATTCTGTAAGAAATGACCAAGAGGATGATTTCAGAAAGGTCTGGAGAGATTTACATGAACTGATGCTGAGTGAAATGAGCAGGACCAGGAGATCATTATACACTTCAACAATACTATATGATGATCAGTTCTGATGGATAAGGAAGGCCCTCTTGAACAATGAGATGGACCAAATCAGTTCCAATAGAGCAGTAATGAATTGAACCAGCTATACCCAGCGAAAGAACTCTGGGAAATGAGTATGAACCCTTACACAGAATTCCCAATCCTTCTGTTTTTGTCTGCCTTCATTTTTGATTTCCTTCACAGATTAATTATACACTATTTCAAAGTCCGATTCTTTTTGTACAGTAAAACAAATAACTGTATGGACATGTATACATATATTGTATTTAACATATATTTTAACATATTTAACATGTATTGGTCAACCTGCCATCTGGGGGAGTGGGTGGAGGGGAAGAAAGGGAAAAATTGGAACAAAAGGTTTTGCAATTGTCAATGCTGAAAAATTACCCATGCATATATCTTGTAAATAAATAGCTATAATAAATAAATAAAAGCTGCTCAGCTACTGAGTGTGACCTACATAAGTTCATTAATTTGACTAAATATTAATGTTAACATTCCTAATGATAAATATGGCCTTCTTGATGAACAAGCTTTTTTGGGAATATTACCATGAGTTGAAATTAATTATAATATCTTACAATTTCAACAGCAGAGTATTTTATTCACTATTCAAACTTTCTTTACATTTCAAATGAAAAAACATAATATTTCTGTCCCTATAAGCCCTTTAGCTCTATATCTAAGATCTTGTGATGCTTCTTTTTTTCCCCATTTCTTAAATTTAATTTTTTGTGATTTTTCATATGCATATGCATTTATATAAATTATTTTACTCTGATGGTTTTATAACTACAATATAGTGATAAAATCTATACTTTTGAATCATATTTTGATAGAAGCTATGCTTGCTTACCATAAAATCATCAGATTGCTTAAGGTGACAATCTCCTTAGAGATTCTTTCCTACAACCTCCTCATTTTTATCATTAGAATCCCATAAAGAAAAAATGACTTGATGGATAATGAAATGAGTTAGTGACAGAACCATAACTTGAAACTCAGACATTCCACCTCCAACTCTCACTCCATTGTGTTTATACTGCACTGCTTTTCATGTAATACACTATCATACTGTATTATATATTATTATATTATATAGTATAACTAGAGAAATTTTACTGGCAGTCTGGTCCAATACCTTTACATCTGATTATAAGGGAATGGAAGTATGGAGGGGAAAAGTGATTTGTGTGAGGCAGCACCCTAAATTCAACTTTACCTTCTCAGAATTTAATATGTCTAATATTAAAATAAGCAGTTAAGGAAATGGTTAAAATTTTTGAAAAGTTAGATAAGAGAGACATAAAGGGCAGTATCATAAGCAAAGTAGGAGAGGATGGAAAATTTCACCTGTCATATGAGAATAAGGGAAGAATTTATGATCAAATATGAGTATCAAAGGAAGTAAAATTTTTGATTATGTTAAATTTAAAAGATTTCACACAAACTAAATTAATGCATCCAAGATTTGAAGGAAAGCAGGAAATTGGGGAAAAACATTTTACACCAACTTTCTCTAATAAAGGCCTCAATCTCAAATATTTTAATACCTTTCATTCCCTAGTTGATAAATGATCAATACATATGAATAAGGAATTTTCAGAAAAAGAAATCAAAAGTATAAAGAATCACATGAAAAAATGCTCTAAATCACTACTAATTAAAGAAATACAACATAAAACAACATTGAGATACCACCTCATATCTATCAAAGTAATTAACATGATAGAAATGAAAAATGGCAAATGCTGAAGGGGTTATGGAAAAACTGGCACTTGGCCTTAAGTTGGGGAACTGGTTGAACCATCCAGGAGAACAATTTGCCACTACTACTAAAGGGCTGAAAAATTGCATACCCTTTGATCCAGCAATACTACAACTAGTATGTACCCCAAAAAACATTAAAGAAAAAGGGAAATAGATATATTACAAAAATATTTATAGCAGTTCTTTTTGTGGTGGCAAGTAATTGGAAATTAAGGGGATACCCGTCAATTAGGAAATGGATGAACAAATTGTGGTATTATGATTGTGAATACTATTGTATGAATCGTCTGAATACATTATCATAGTATGTATTTTAGAATGTTTTTCTTCCTTTTTTTGGTGACATGACTAATTAAAAATAAATTTTAAATGATTTCACATATATAACTGATATACTGCTTGTCTTCTCAATGGGATCAGAAGGAACTACAGGAAGGAGGAGATCTGGAATTCAATTTTTTTTTTAAATGAATGTTAAAAATAAATAATAAATTAACTTTTAAAAAACGACCATAGTTTTTAAAATAAAACAGCTTTGCATTTTTAATGCATATAGACTAATTTGATTAAACTATAAAGAAAATGAGCTTGAGTACTTTATAATAGTAAGAAAACTAGAATATCAGGTTCCATTTGGGAATCAGAATATATTTTTATCATATTGAAATGTAGCCAGAGGACGGTAATTTGGAAGCTGAGGGGACCAGAAACCTTGAGATATAAAAAGAAATTGAAGAAATGAGTGATACCTACCCTATAAAATAGAATGCAGAGTCGAAATACGATATTTATCTCCAAATATTTTAAGCATAACGGAGAGAATATAATTGTTCTAAATGGCCCTATAACAGCAAAATAGGATTAAGGGGTCATAGTTTCAGAAAGGCACATTTGTTTTATTGAACAGAAAAGTCAAATACAGAGAAAAGTGCACAAGACTATTTGCTTTGTAAAAATCAATAAATTCCTTGGAATTCTTTCCAAAAATGTCAGATGAAGAGACATCAGGATTTCTCTTCAAGGGCAGTTTGGACTATAATGACCTGGTTTTATTATTATTATTATTTTAGTGTTTCAAACTTCAATTTGTTTTAGCTTTTTATTTTCAAAATAGTTTTCAAGATTCACTCTTGCAGAACCTTGTGTCCTTTATTTTTTCTTCCTCCCTTCCTCTACCCCGCCTTCCCTAGACAGCAAGTAATCCAATATATGCTAAACATGTATAGTTCTTCTATACTTATTTCCACACTTACCATGCTGAACAAGAAAACCCAGATCAAAAAGGAAAAAAAAAAAGAAAGAAAACAAAATGCAAGCAAACAACAACAAAAAGGGTGAAAATACTACATTGTGATCCACACTAAGTCTCCACAGTTCATTCTCTGGGTGTACATGATTCTCTCTATCCCAAGTACATTGGAACTGGCCTGAATTATTTCACTGTGGAAAAAAGCCATGTCCATCAGAATTGATCATTGTGTAATCTTCTTGTTGCCGTGTACAATGATCTCATGGTTCTTCTCACTTCACTTAGCATCAGTTCATGTAAGTCTCTTCAGGCCTTTCTGAAATCATCCTGCTGATTGTTTCTTATAGAACAATAATATTCTATTTTCTTAAATAAATTTTTATTGACAAAACCCCATGCTAGGGTAATTTTTTACAGCATTATCCCTTGCACTCACTTCGAACAATAATATTCTATAACATTCATATACCATAACTTGTTCAGCCATTCTCTAACTGATGGGCCTCCATTCAGTTTCCAGTTTCTTGCCTCTACAAAATGAGCTGCCACAAACATTTCTGCACTTATGGGTCCCTTTCCCTCTTTTATGATCTCTTGGGGATATAAGCCCAGTAGAAATAATGCTAGCTCAAAGGGTATGCACAGTCTGACAGTCCTTTGGGCATAGTTCCAAATTGTTCTCCAGAATGGTTGGATCAATTCACAACTCCACCAACAATCTATTAGTGTCCCAGCTTTCCCACATCCCTTCCAACATTTATCATTCTCTTTTCCTGTCATCTTAGCCAAATGGAGAAGAGTATAGTGGTACCTCAGAATTGTCTTAATTTGCATTTCTTTGATCAACAATGATTTAGAGCATTTTTTCATATGACTAGAATATGGTTTTAATTTCTTCATCTGAAAATTGTCTGTTCATATCCTTTGACCATTTTAGATAGATCTTTGAGGTAACTTCTAGCTTTGAGATTCTGTACTATTATTGAATTCTAAATCTTCATACTGAAGATGTAATTGTTAAATACTTAGTACTTGGAATCAAATACAGTGCAACCACCATTACTTATCTGCAATAAGACAGATACTTTCCATAATAACACATGTATTTAAATTGATCTTAAGTTAAAAACGTTTTTTTTTACATACTAGATGACAAAATACTTCTTTTCAATCCAGTAGTTAAAACACAATTGCTAGTGACATGCTAGAAAATATTGTTAAAATTGGACATGGAACCATTTTTAGACATGAGCAACACCAGTACAGATTTTCCTTTTTTATTTCCCTAATGTTGATTAGTCATTTCCAATCTGTGCGAGATTTTTAATTAGTAAGTCCTCCTCCCATTTTGGAAACAATATGGCCTTATTTCATTTTAAGTTTTCCTCTTATGAATAAATTTTACTTTTTTGCTAATTACTAATTCCTGGTGTTATAAAATAAAGTATTTTAACTTTTTTTCCTTTGAATTTACGTATTTGCAATCTTGAATTCATTTCAGGTAAAATTGAACAGATATGTAATTAAATGAAAGGCTGCATTTCTGAAAGAACCCTAACTAAAACCAATGAGACATCATTTATTAGAAAATTTCAACATTTGTTTAATAAACATTGAACACAAATACATACACATTCAGCATTGGTCAGAATATAAACCATAGTTTTCTAATAAACTGAATTTTTCTAAAACTTGAATGCAAGATTAATTTCTAGGTTTCTTTTTACTTTTAAAAATATTTTTTTCAATCAGCAAAAATCCATCTTCTCATCCTTTTAACAAAAACTCTACCCACACAAAATTGAGTACAGGTAAACCAAAACCTGTTAGCAACATGCAAAACATTTCAAAACTCATGTCAAGCCAAACAAATTTCTACATTGTATATTCTATATAGGGGGAAAATTTCTTCACATCTCTAAAAAAGGTTTCATAATTAGTCTTCTGAAATTATGATAAAGTTGTTATGCTCCCAAAAGTTTTTAATTCTTTCACAGTTATTTGTCATTACCAAATTACTGTCTTTCTTACTAATCATTCACCTGATTGTTTACTTCACTCTCTACCACTTCACGCAGGTTTCCAGAAGCCAACTCCATCTTTCCTTAGAGCACACATTATTCTGACACATTTCTCTACCACAACTTTGTTTAACCATTTCCAAACTGATGGGTACCCCTTTAAATTCTTTCTTTTTCACCTCCAAAAGAGCTATCAAAATTTTCATACATCCTTAGAATTTGTTTGGTTTAAGATTTATATAGAAGCCTATACCCTTTGCCTTTTAATATTATCTAAGTTCCCTGTTTCTATACAATTGAGGTTGCTAAATCATGTGCAATTCTGACTGTATATTTGAATTCTTTCTTTCTAGATGCCTGAAGTATTTTTTTTAATTGGAAACTCCAGATTTTAGGTATGATATTTCTGGGATATTTTCATTTTGGGTTTTCTTTCAGGAAGTGACTGATGGATTCCTTCTATTTCCACTTTGCCCTCTAGTTCTAAGATATGTGGGCAGTTTTCACTTAAGATTTAAAATTAGCTTTCAGACTTATTTTTCAGTGTTTAGTTATTTTTTCTGTTAAGAGATCAAATATTAGCAACATAGTTTTTATTTCAAATAGCTTATTTTTGGATCAATTTGGAAATATACACAGTATGAATCAATAAGTATTTATTAAGCATTTATTTATTATGTAGTATTTGCCAGGAACCTTGTTAAGCATTGTGAATAAAAAGACAAAAGTGAAACAAGACCACTTTCAAAAAACTTCTATTTTAATGAAGAGAACATGTGGCTAATTCTGATTGATTAATCCTATGTATTACTGAATTGGTTCAAAAATAAGCTAATTGAATAATACTTATTCTACATAGTTTTTGTGTACACACACATACACACACACAGACAGAATATAGAAAGTGAATAAAAGGTAATTTAGAAAGAGAGGGAACTAGGAACCTAAGAACCAGGAAAAGTTTGATGAAAAATGTTGTTTGGGGATAGCAAGGTGGTGCAGTGGATAGACCACTGGTCCTGGAATTAGAAGACATGAGTTCAAACTAACTTCAGACTCTTGACACTTATTAGCTGTGTCATCCAGGGTAAATCATTTAACTTCAATTGTTTTCCCTCAACCCCCCTAAAAAAGTGGTGTTTGAGCAGTTTTAAAGGAAGATAAGGCTTCTAAAAGGCAGAAATGAGGAAGAAAACCATTGTAGGCATGGGAGACAGGTGTAAAGGCACTGAGACAAAAGATTTAATGTATATGTGAGGAATAGAAAATAGGGCAGTTATTGTAGGATCATAGTAATCTAGGAGGGAGTAATCTGGACCAGTCTGTGAAACTAGAGGCAAAGCATATATGAATATATTTAAACTTGAGTGCAAGATTTAACTTTTTCTTTAACATAAATTTTTTAATTCAATCTTCATTTATTAAATACCTACTACGTGACAGGTAATATGCAAGACATTAGGGATAGAAAGCTAAAAATAACAAAAACATAGTCCCCAAACTTAAGAAGTCTACTGTCTAGAGGGGAAACAAAATGTACACATATTAACAAACAATATAAACAAAAGGTATTTTCCTGAGAGATCACAAACAATCAAATGATGAAAGACTGCATGTGTAAAGGTAAATGATGGCAGTAACCTTGAGCTTTGAAGGAAGCTATAACTATATTATTAGAGGGAAAGAAGGGTTGAAACTTCATTGCATAGAGGTAAGAAATAGAATTGCATATAAGGAAAATTAAATCGAGTGATAAAGGATGGTATTCTTGACAGAAATAGCTAAGTTTGGAGGAGGGATAAGATAATGAGGCATATTTCCATCATGTTGCGTTGATATGCTTGAGTGTTCTCTACTTGGAAATACAGAATAAACAATTGATGAGTAAAGCCCCAATATTTACATTCAATTCAATCCACAGTACTCTTTATGCACTTGTTAGAGACCCCACTGGTTTCATCCGTACGGATGTGGCCCCAACAAAACCAAATGCACACCTCCCCTCTTCAGAAGTGAGCCCAGTGCAGCCCTGCTGCTCTTCAGAAACAAGACACTACAGAGGGCAGAGCACATATCTTATGATGGCTTGGCTCAGTCATGAAAAATTATATTTTTCCAGTTATTCACATCTGGTTTTATTGGTGTAACTTGTCTAATTGCTGTCTTCATATAACTAGTAATTATAACAACAATGATAATGAGGAGAGCTAGCATTTATACAATATCTATTTTACGCCAGAAATTGTGCCAAGCATTTCACAAATATCACCACATTTAACCCTCATGACGACGCTGGGAAAGATACTGCTGTTATCCCCATTTTATAGTTCAGGAAACTGGGGAAAAGAGAGATTGAGACCTGCCCAGCAACACACTAGTATGTATGTGAGGGTGGATCGAAATGTAGGTCTTTCTGACCCCTGGACCAGCACTCTATCCATCCCAGCACCTAGTTCTCTGTGTTTCTGGGAAGATAGAAATTGCAAGTATTTTTTTTTTTTTAGTAACTATTTTATATAGAATTTCTCTATCTCTTTCTTATGGACTATGATGTTAATATCCAGAAATGATGATGTGATTTTACTTCATATCCTACAAGTTTGCTGAAGTTGTCTCAATTGAAAATTACTAAGATGCTCAAAACAGGCCACTTGCATTGTCTTATTTCCCTTTTGCCTATGTTTATGCCCTCATTCTTTTTTTTTTTTTTTTTTCTGCTATAGCTTGCCTTTTTAGCAATGAATTGAATAGTAATGGACATACTTGCTTTACCCCAATCTTATAGGAAAGGTCAGTAATTTATCCAAATCACAGATGCTGGTCCTGGTTTTGAGATACAAATTATTGTTTCCTACTGTTGTTGCTGACAAGGTTGAATCTTGCCAAAAGCTTTTTCTGCATCCATTGACATAATTATGATTTTTTTCCTTGTTATTAATATGGTCAATTAGTTTATAATTTTCCTAAAACTGAAATAGCTAATTAATTCCTGTTGTAAGTTCAACTTGGTTAAAGTGCAAACTTTTTGATATGCTGCTATAGTCTGCCTGATAAATACATTTTTAAAATTTGCAATAAAGTTATTAAAGATATTGTTTCATTTTTTCTTTTTTATTTTCACTGGTGTATATTTATCAATGCTATATTTATATCATAGAAACAAGTGGATTCCATTTCCTATTATTTTTAGACAGGTCTTGTAACTTTGGTATTATCTTTTAAATATGTAATAGAATTCACCCAGAAATCCATCTGGTCCTAAGTCATCCTTCTCCTCCCTGCTCCATACTTTGGAAGCACATTTATGACTTACTCAATTTCTTTTTCTAAGACTGAGTTACTTAAAGATTCTGCCTTTTTCAGTTAATCTGCACATTTTATATTTTTGGAAATCTTGATCCACTTAATTTAAATGGTATGTTTTGCTGATATAATTTGGTAAAGTATTTCCTAATAATTTATTTTTTTTCTTCATTTGGTCATGAATTAATCTCTTTCATTTTTATACTAATAACTTGGTTTTCTTCTCTTTTCTAAAAATAAATTAGCTAATAGTTTTTATTGTTTTATTCTTAAAAATAGCTTCTTATTTTAATTAACTGATTTTCAGGATTTTAGTTTTCATACTGAATTTAATAATTTGTTGGTTTTCTAGTTTCTTTTTTTTAATTGCATGCTCAATTCATTGATCTGCTCTTTTAACTTTTATTGATGAAAAGTATTTACAGATGTCAATTTTTTTTCCCTAAAGACCACTTTGACTTGAAAAGAAATTATCAATTTTTTCTCTCTGATTTGTTCTTTGACTTCATTAGGATTAATTTAGTCACAATTAATTTTTGATCATTTATTCAGTATGCTTTTACTGTATGTAGATGATTTATATTTCATTGTGGTCTGTAAAAGACATGTTTAATATTTCTGCTTTTAGCAATCATGAGGCTTATAGACCCTAACAAACACTTAAAAGGAACTATCCACAGCTGAAAAAATATTACTCCTTTCTATGCTCATTCAATAATTTGCAGAAGTCAAGCATATCTAACTTTTCTCAAATTCTATTATGTCCTTCACTCTTTAATTATTAATTTTTTGGGGTTAGATTTGTCTAGGACTAAAGAGGGGCAAACTGAGGCCATTCACCATTCACCATTCACCATTTTTCTCCCAAAAGTCATTAAAGTTTCCCTTAAAATGTTCAATTTCTATGGCACCCTTGGCGTCTGAACCATGCAACTAATTTTTACTTCTGAACTGGCTCTTTGCTTAGCAGATAGTCAAGTCTTCACCTCAGTCCCATATGGTATGTATGAACCAGAAATGGGTAAAGAATAACAGAGCTTCCAGTTGGCATTTATTCCAATACCCTGCACAAGATTTGGACCTTCTTTTATTAAATAAGACCTCTCCTTGTCTTAATACATAGCCTTGATCTTCTCAACTGCTGGAATGCTATTCAAAGAAAATTGTTATCTAAATTCTGTTCTCTAGTGTTCATAGGCCTCTATAGATTTCATTCTCTATTGACCTGAGTTAGGAATGTTACTTGCTGAGATATTTTTGTTTAATTTCTAATCAGAATTTTGTTCACTGTGTTTTCCCGATCTTTATAGAAGAGTTATGTTGGGAAGCTTAATTCTATTTCTTCATATTCTTCCATTTATTACCATGCATTTCTTCATTGTCCTTCAGAGGTTCCATGACTTGTAGCCATAGAGTAATATGTTAGAATATTGATATTAGCTCCAGGAGAAAGGTTAGAATCATTAAAACATGCAATTTCCCAAAGACAATCCAATCTTCTTTACTTCTGTTCAATACAATCACTATCTAGACATTTTATATTTATAATTTTCTCACATGCTGTTCCTCCAATCGATTATTAGCTCCTTGAGGATAACTATTTTGCTTTTGTCTTTATCTTTCCAATCCTAACACAGAGGTACTTAACAAATTCATGAATTTTAATTGAAATTTGTAGCACATACACTGAGAGATAAAATCTTTTGTTCATTCTTTCAGACTATATATCATCATATAGACATGGGGCCTTGTTCATTTGATGAATATTTCCTGATGGGCCCAACTGTCTAAAGTGATTATGGAATTCATTTAGGAGCCTCTATATAACATTTTAGATCTGAAATACATCAATCTTCTATAAAAGATGAAATACATAATCTTCTATAAAACAGAGGATCAACTTGCTTCTGAGCTAGATCTCCTTCACAACAGTTACAAGCATTTTTTAGTAAGCATATGGCTTGAAATTTTTGCCTGTCTTGATATTAACAATTAGATGGTCATTAAATTAAAAAATCTAGGTTGTTATCTATTTCAAGGAATTATCTATAAATCTGATACATGCACAGGAACCATTTATAATGGAAGAAGTTTTAAGGAGGCATTTGGATCTACTGAATCAAAAGTTTTTTTGTTGTTGTTGTTTTTTCTTATCATCAATCAATGAGCTGAGTAGGACCTTGCATTCTCTGTATCTTTAAGTCAATTATATAATGGTCGAGGTGGATTTTCCAATGGAATATCTTTTGTGAAAGCCTGGCTCCTCCAAAGTCCCACATGTGCATGTAAATCATTTTCATCATAATCTAAATACAAATGAGGAAGTAAGCATAAGTGCTGGTAGTTGTAGACTTATTCATTGGCTTACCTCTTGGGAAAAATCTACAATGCCTAAGAATTTTTCCTTACTTTGGCATCTTTTTTATTTTTTTTCAAATACTTTCTATTTACCATGACTTCAAAATTATGTCACTTCCAACATAAGTGTATCTTTTAGTATATCTGGCATAGTTAGACTGCTTTTCTTATCTGTTTTCTTCAGTGTATCTTTTCATCTCTAGAAACAATCCAGGACTGTGTTGAATCCAAATATCATGGCTCCAATGTTCTCAATGGTAAAAAGTTTTTGTTACAAAAAATCTTTGTAGACCTTAGCCTTTTTCTGTTTATTATTTTCTTTCTTGTGTCTTCTTTTAATGTTCTAAGGATATTTTGCTCACATTTCTATCTTGGTAAGTTTTCTTTAAAATGTCTTTTTCTTGTTACATTTTTTGTGGTCTTTTAAGAAAATGCTACTTATAATCTTTCATGACCTTACTCCACAATATTTGGAATATACAATTTATATATTAAATTGACATTGCCCTTGACTATCATTCTTGTCTACCTGTCAGGTAAGTTAAGCACATGTTTGCTAAGGAACTTTTTAAGCTGTGATAGTCTCCTGCTTATGACAGATGATTTGTATGAGTCAAAATTTTACATGAAAGTATAGTTTCTATATGCTTTCAGAATCTGCTTCTTATTTTTCACATCAATATCTTGTTTAAATAGGTCAAAATGGAGTTATTTTAATTATATGCCTTATCTTTGTCTCACTTTTTTTTTTCTTCTAGCTTTGTATTAATTTTGATCTTTGCTCCAATAAGTCAGTGATCTGAATGCACACAGACAGCTGGTTCATGAATGACTCCTACATCAGTAATGAATCATTTCCTGCCTGTTAGTATTGATTTCAAATTTTTTATAATGTTATTTGGTACTCATCATATGTCAGACTTTCTGATATTTTTTCAAAAAAAGTATTCATAAACTTTTGTCTAGTTCACAAGTTCTTGACCTTTCCCCATTTCCTTCTCCTTAATTATATATATTTCATCATCCTTGTTTATTCTCACCTTTGCATTAATGGAAACAAAAACAAAATGTGCTCATACGCATGGATGTGTGCATAATTCATAAACATATATGTAAATCTTAATGTATGTATATATTGTTTTAATTTGTAGAGCCCTTATTGAGTTTGTTGTAGATTTTCTTTACCTCTTTATCCCCTGCAACAGATTAAGCTAAAATTATTTTCCTGGAAGTCTTTTTGATAGTAATTATAATGAGTACTATATTTTAAGAAGATCAAACGCCACATAAAATGTTGTTGATTTTATACATATGATAAAACCATTCTTTTTTTTTAAAAAGAAAACTTTATTTTTAAAGAAGATAAAATATAAAATTTTTAAAGTATCTTTTAAAGAAGATAAAGTATCAGTTTGAGCTCTTGCCTCTGGGTGTTACATTACTAGAAAAAACAAATTTTAATTGATATAAAATAGTTGTAAAATAGTTTTTCATTCTAACACTCATCTATGTAAATGAAACATTATTTTTGATAGGGTCAAATTCTGAAACACAATCTTTACTGTCCACAAAGGCCTGTAAAATGATATTTTTTTAAAAATATAAGAGAAAGTGCTACAAAAATTATTATAAAAGTTACTAGGCACTTATAGGAAAGTTTAAATTATATATAAATATGTGCACATATACTTACATAGTTTTACAGGTTTAAAACTCTACATTAAGAAATAACGCCATGCTACATATCAAAACTAACTGCTGCATAATATCTTTTTGACAAATAGGTCTGTGAAAACCAAAATCCATACTGGTTCCAGAGATAATTCTCACTTAAAAGAGTGATCAAATTAAGAAATTATGCAAAAAAAAAAAAGTAGAAATACTGATACCGTGGTAGCAGATGAATGAATTTTCTAAATTTGTATAAAATTCACTCTATGATAAAACTCCTCCTTTATTTGCCTCTTAAAGAAAAAGTTGTTAAAAATGAATAATCTCTCTATTCAGCTCCAACTTCTTTCTAACTTTATCTATGGTTAAAATGACAAAATTGACACAATTTAGCCCTTCTGAGAGCATGTCCATTTATTTTTCAAATAAAAAAAAATCCCAGAATTAATTTATCAACAGTTAGATTAATGTTCATATGTTTTGAAAACCATGTGGTTTTTAGAACTTTCTGCACTATCACTGAAAAAACCTAAGGGTTACATATGATTGAAGAGCCTTTTGAATTTTTCATTATTTCATGGGTTGCCATAAAACCAGAAATTAACTAAGGGCAGCCTATTGGTGCTGTACTCTGGACTTTGTGAGGCTGGTCAATGGAATGCAAAGAGAATCTTTATCAGGGACCATACTCAAAACCAGAGATTGAGCTCCATTGACAAGTGCATGACTATGGGGAGATCTACTTAGATCCTAAGCATTAATCTAAAAAAGAAAGATAGTTATAAACTATAGAGATGATTCCAACCTACATTGAGGAGTACCTTAAGAGAGTGATATTATAGGTTCAATCTTATTCCTAGCTCCTTCAACTACTTACTAGCTATGTTGTTAGGAGCACAAAGCTTAACCACTAAGAGCCTCAGTTAATCTAAAAAATGAGGTTAACAATCTATATATTACCTCCCTTGTATGAACTACATAAATGCTAATTCCTATTTTTATCTTGTTCTTATTCTTATTTGATGGTAGATTGAAATAGTCTGGGGCAGATCATTGTCCTATTATTCTTTTGTATCTTTAAATGCTTTTTGTAACTAAATAGTGTTGATTTGAAACTTTATATTGGGAAGGTTCGCTGAAAACATCCTTGAATACTACTCTAGAAGCAGACAGAAGAATGGGGATGAGACACACACACACACACACACACACACACACACACAATTGTGGAAAAGAAATTTGTCTATAATAATGCTCCAGGTCCAGTATATTAATGATAGCAAACTTCTGACATAATTCTGGCAATAAAATGTTCCTATCAGTAGTGATATGTCTCACTGTTATTGTTGTTTCTAGTTTCTTATAAATGATTACCATCTATTTTTTGTTTGAAGAAAACTAGTGAGAGGAAATAAACCATTTCCCCCATGGAAAACTTTTGAACAACTATAATTATATATAATTTTCCCCAAAATTGTCTAAATTGGTCTCTTAGAAATTTCTCCTTATTGCGCGAGATTGTGCCTTCTGATGTCATGCACACTCCCTCTGCCATGTGATATCTTTACATATGACAGCTATCAAGGTCTTCTACCTCTCTTTTCTTTGTGGGCTGCCCACCTCAAGGATGTTCAGTTTCTTACTTAGTCAAACTTTGTATCAACTGAAGTTAAGGCCCTTCACTGCCCTGGGGCCCAATACTCTCCAGAAAATGATAAAAGATGAGAAGGCATGGGTGAATTATAATTACCCATAATGAAATGAATACCCAACTCTATTAGGATCATGGCTTTATTAACAAAAAAAAAAAATGGTTCAGGATTGATTAGACTCAAATAAATACAAATGGCCAGTCTAAAAATCAGTAATTGGGGCAACATGTTTCTATTGAAAAACTCATACAAGAATACCTGATTGCATTTTCTATAAATCAAAAAAAAATATCACTTTACCACTGAATGGAACAATACTTTAATAATATAACAATAAAACTTAAAGATTCCCTATATATAATCAGTAATAATCGATTATTAATACTATATTGTGTTCAATTTTTAAAAATTAGGATTTTTTTTAAAGAGTTGCTTTTAGAATATAAAAGCAGATACACAAGTCAACTTCTGGGGAATTTTGTTACCAAATATTTATACTAAAATTTAATTTCAGCTATCAATTCAATTCACAAACTAAAATTGCATATTATGTAGAAGGTCCTATATACACTGATTAATGATCTCTCTCTTTTTTAAAGACTTTCAAAGAACTTCTACTATACTGGGTAAAATTTCACACCATCTTCATTAAAGCTGAATTTTCATTATGTCAGATGTTCATAATTAGTTTATCCTGCATGTTAAACGTTAATTTTATCTTAACCTTGGACCCATATGTTGACAAATGTCAAAATCTGAAAAAAGGGCTTTTATTCAACACTAACAATATATTTTATAAACTTGTAGAAATTTGGAGTGCAACTAGTATCTACTTAGCATATCTTCCCTGAAAATAACCAAAGGCGATCTTTTTGATGCAATTAATACAACAAAAGTTAGGGGAAAGATGATCTGTTCTGACATGATTGTGCTGGGTAATTCTGGTCAAGAAAATTCAGTGGTACAATTCTGCCCTGCCATACTACCAACATACTTACATTTGCTAAGCCAAACAATCACAAGTACAAATTGAATCACTCAGAAATAGTTCACTGACTTTTCTCAGGTTTTATCTATATTTCTTGTCTATTACATGGACAAGGAAACATTTGTCATTCTGATGCATTTCTATATTTGAAATGATTTACAACATGTATCTGTGAACACAGAAGGTCAACTCAATAGTGCTGTGAACCAACAATTTTGCAATCAGAGCACTTGATTTATTATTGTAAGGATAAGCCTGGCTGAATAACTGTCTGCTAAATACTTATTTTGTTTTATTTGTAACTATTAACATGAGCTTATGTTGTGGGCAGGGGTGACCACAATCATCAAAGCACATTAAAGCTATATCATAAAAACAAACAAACAATGCATTACACTACATTACTACTATATTACATTTCTATTTTATTAACAGTATTGGTCTTACTCATCCTGCCTTTCTGAAAACATTTCATCTTGCTTTCACTCTTATTCACAAAGAAACTGTCATTTTTCACAACTTATTTTTTTCTTCTGAATGAATAAAACAATATTAAATGTCATAGAGGAGACAATCTGCCTTGTAACTTGTACCTGGGATGGTTCCTTGATTTACAGTTAATAGAGTGTTGTTTAATCTGCAGTATACTATTATCCTTTCTACAACAGCCTTTTCAAAATTCCACAGGCACAAGGGTCCATTCAACACAAAAGGCCAGAAGTGTTGTTCCATGAGTGGCTGTCAGGGAAATCTCCTTGCTTATATGACTTTAATCTGACATGTCTTTTCTATAAATAAAATTTAATTTATAAAGTGGTCTAAATTTCCTCATCTTTAAATTAGGATAAATCTTGTATTCCTGCTCTCTTCAACTGGACATAATTTTACACCCACTGATCTCAAAGGTCCTCATCTTATTATAAAGTAACATATTTATTTTATTTGTAGAGCTGTCTATGGCAACGAGGTGGGAGTCTGTGCAGTCCCAGTGCAGCCCCGGTCAGTGGAACACCAGTCCCAGCTAGTAATCTAGATCTTACACTTACAGTTTACAGTGTTGGGGAGAAGGGTAGAGACACACCTGACAGCTCCAGGGCAGAAAAAGAATGCCTGCAGTCAGATTTCTAGAAGGATTTTTGAAAATAGAGGCACAAAACCCCTGAAAGTTGCACCTCCACCCTGGAAACAGAGTCATATTTTAAAAGCAGAGTAATAATCTAAGACAATGAGCAAAGATCAAAAAAAAAATCTGATCTTTGAAAGTTACTGTGGTGACAAGGGATTAAAACACAAATTCAAAAAATGATAACAAAGTCAAAGCTCCTACATCCAAATCCTCCAAGAAAACAAAAGAATTGGACTCAACCTGGAAAAGCTCAGAAGGGACTTTGAAAATGAAGTAAGAGAAAAAGAGGAAAAATGAGGGAAAGAATTGAGAAAGATACAAAAGGAAATGCAAAAAAATTAATGAGGAGAAAAATGTCTTAAAAAGCAAAATTAGCCAATTGGGAAAGGAGGTACAAAAATGTCACTGAGGAAAAATATGTGATATCATAAGGAATTTAGTAAGGTCTATTTCTTTACAATCATAAATAGAAGGATGATACTTGTAACTAAGAACGTTCTCATTATCATGGCAGTTAGAAGGAATTTATATAGACAGAGGGCGGAGATGTAAGTTGAATATGAAGGAATAATATATATTTTTTAAATTGATGAAATTAAGGGATAAGACAGGAATGTACTAGGAGAAAGGGAAAGGGAAAAGGAAATGGTGAAAATTATCTACCATAAAAAAGAGGTGAGAAAAATCCTTTACAATGTAACAGAAGAGGGGGAGAAGAGGATGAGTGAAAGAACTTTAGTAGAAACCTTCTCAAAGAGAAAATAACATATATTCTCAATAGGAGTATAGAAATCTATCTTGCCTTACAGGAAAATAGGAAGGGAATAGGATATGGGGAGGGGGAAGGGTGATAAAAGAAAGGGAGTATTGGGGGAAGGAGTGGTCAGTAGAGCAAAGCACTTTTGAGAAGGAACAGGGTAAAAGGGGAGAGAGAATAAATGGGAAATACAATTAGCAATAGCAATTGTAAAAAGAATTTCAAAGCAAGTTTCCTGATAAAACCTAAAGGGAAAGAAATCAAATTTAAAAACAAAATAAGAGATATGCCCCAACTGATAATTGATCAAAAGATATTATTTATGCTCAAAGAACTATAAATTCATGCATATCCTTTGACCTTACACCACTATTTGACATGAATACCAAAAGAGATCTGGGGGGGAAAGGGGGAGGAAAATTGGAAATTAAGGGGATGCCCATCAAGTAGGGAATGGCTCAATAAGTGTTTATGATGGAAATATTGTTGTTCTATGCTTTTTCTTTTTCTTTTTTTTTTGGGGGGGGGCAAACTCAGAAAATCCTCCATGAACTCAAGCAAAATAAAATGTACATACAAAGTAATAGCAATGTTCTGAGATGACCAGCTGTGAATGACTTTGCTATTCTCTGTAGTCACAACAACTCTCATAGACTTATGATGAAAAATGCTATCCATACCCAGAGAAGGAACTAATTGTGTCTGAATCCAGATTACCGCGTTCTTTGTCTGTCACTCTCTGTCTCTGTCTCTCCTTTCATTTTTCTTAGGATTTTTATTTTCATTAGAGTAAAAGATGTATGTTATTTTTTTTCCATAACTTGACTTTAAGAGAATGTTTTGCATAACTTCACATGTGGCTTCTCAATTGTGGATAGGGACAAATGAGAAAATCTAGAACTCAAAAATTTTAAAAACAATGTAAACTTTTTTTGTTTTTTTTGAATGTATCTGAGGGAAAACATTAGCTAGAAAGATCAATAGATAGACAAGACAGACAGATAGATGGATAAGAAAAAAAGAGAATAAGCCAAATGGTAAAAGTAGCACAAAAATCCACCAAAGAAAAGAACTCCTTAAAAAGCAGAATTGGACAAATGGAAAAGGAGTGAGAAAAGTTCACTGGAAAAATCCACTTAAAAATTAGAACTGGGCAAATGGAATCTAAAAATTCCATGATACATACATGATACAACAAAATAAAATCAAAAGAAGAAAAAATGTAAAGTATCTCACTGGAAAAACAAATGATCTGGAAAACAGGTTGAGGAGACATAATTTGTAAAAAATAATATATATATATATTTCATGTTCTACACTGTATTTCAGCAATTTTAAAAACATTTTTAAAATTTTATTTATTTATTGGTAATGTGTTCATTTAGTATATTTTAGTGTAGTGTATTTAGTGTACACATTTAGTGTAGTGTATCATTTAGTGTAAATGATAAACATCATTTAGTGTATTTAGTGTATAAGTCATGTTAGGAGAAAAAAAATCAGAACAAAAGGGAAAAGAAAATTAAATCAAGTCAGAGGTGGCACCTCACACTGCTATCAATTTGGCTAATATGATATAAAAGGAAAATAACAAATGCTGAAGGAACAGAAAAACCAGGACACTAAAGCACTGCTGGCAGAGTTGTAAACTGATTCAAATATTCAGAAAAGCAATTTGGAACTATTCCCAAAGAGCTAAGAAATCATGTACATCCTTTCACCAAGCAATACCAAAGTTTATATCACAAAGAAAATGTTTTTTAAAAAAGTAAAAGAATAAAAATAGTTATAGCAGCTTTTTTTGTGGTAGTAAAGAACTAGAAATTGAGGGGATGTCCTTCACCTGTGGAATGGCTGAACAAGTTGTACAAATGAGTATAATAGAATATTATTGTGAAATAAGAAATAATGAATAGAATGTTTTCAGAAAAACCTGAGATTTACATGAGCCAATATAAAGTGAGAAAAACCAAGAAAAAGTTGCACACAGTCACAGTAATATTTTATACTTATCAGCTGTGACTGACTTAGCTATTTTGAACAATATATTGATCCAAAGAACTCATGATGAAAAATGTTATCCACCTCTAGAGAAAAAATTGAGGAAGTCTGAATGCAAATCAAAGCATTTTTTAAAACTGTATT